>NW_017672468.1:3406-180800 GCF_001879085.1 Nicotiana attenuata
TGGAGTTTCGGGTCACCGCTGCACAGAAAAGGGAGAAGTTGAGGAAAACACACTCTAAAAGGTGAACAGTGAGAAAATACTTACGTTTGAGGTTCCACCTCTCCGGAAATGGCATGCAATCAGCCGGAATCAGGTCGGACGTCCTGATCCGGACAAACCTGCTCATCCAGCCTCGATCTTTGTCTTCATCGATGCTGGAGAATGGGGGTTTGCTAGCCCGGCGGGCCAGTTTTATTAATCCCCCTCGAAATATTCGAGGGCTGTATAATCGAAGAAGATGGTCGAGGGTAAAGGAAAAATCGCCCTCGACTCTCTCAACAAAAAACCGAAAGAGATATACGATCCGCCACATCGAGGGGTGGACCTGACCTAAGGTCACCTCGTACCGCCGGCAGAACTCCACTATAATGGGTTCTAAGGGGCCTAAGGTGAAGGGATATGTATATACACTAAGATACCCTTCAACGTGAGTCATAATCGACTCGTCACGGGAAGGGGCGACCAGGTCTTTCCCTTCCCATCTACATTCAGCCCTCACCCGGTCTAGGCAACCGGGAGTGATTAGACTAATATACTCCGATGCCGGTTCGCCGCGGCCCGGGACCGATGATGGGTTCTCAACCTGGAAGTCGGCAGATACCGAGCAACCAGTCGGTGTAAAAGCTTTCAATGGGGGTTCTGGCGCAGGTTCATCAGATCTAGCGGGGCTCGCGGCCGAGCTTGGTCTAGAAGGAACATTTTGTGAAGTTTTCGCCATTTCTTGAAGCTTTACGAAGAGATGAAAAGAAAATACAACCAACGCAAAATTTGAGAAAGATAAGAAATGTTGAACCTGGAAGGGTCGTTTATACTTTTCCCATGAGGCGGTGGCACGAATCGCGAAGTTACAGACACGAAGCGACAGATAATTAAGAGAAGCATTAAATGCCTGCAGCAGGCGTGGTCAGAGCACTCGATGGCTTTTTCACCTGGCGTATGGCCATACGTCACGGGCATCACGTCACCGATCATATCGTTTATTATCATTACTCTCTAATAAACGAGGGGACTATCTGTATTGGGTGATACCCTTTTTTGCTTGAGCCCGACCGGGTTGGGTCCGGTCCGGGGCAAGTCGGGGCCATCGAACCCGACCTGGATGCAAGGTAGAACGACGGCCACGTCTACAACCGAGGTCGAGTCATTTCGAGACCGTTGCAGAGCTCGATATGAGTCACCACCGGATGGAGAAACACACAAGGTCGGAAGCCGGACTCGTAACGGATAACCAAGCGTCGCCGGATATCTCGCCCAAACGTGATTTTCTCAACCACTTCAGGCCATTAAGGCGTAATTACAGGGATCCACGATGTAATTAATTTACCTACCTTATTTTTACCCTTAATCAGAATGTATAAAAGGGGAGAAGACCCCATAAAGAGGGGATCGGAAACCATTACACTACAGTACCATCTCTCTCAATTCTTGTACGCTATCAAGCACAATTGTTCTAAGCAATATTATATTCTGCGATTATTTACTTTAACAGCAATTGTTGAGTCTTTATCTTTATTTTCCTCAACCTAAACCTTTTGTATCTTTTAGTTCACGGATCCTTAAAACCCCATATAAATTCAATTGTTATCCGGATTCTAGGGTAAACAAAATTTTTAACTGATTTTTTTTAACAGAGTTGTGTGTTATTAGGCAGAGAAACTAGGGTTTTGCATCCTGGCCATGTCATGATAATATAAAAATCAGTAAAAATGTATTCCTGACTTTGAACTATCTATTCATCCGTTGTTCTCATTTTTTGGACATCATATACTAATGTTACTTTGTTCTTAGCTTATAATTTAGCTAAAAAAAATTCGTGCATTCGAATAATCCAACTATATAATTACACTGTGTCACTATTAGAGGGCGGATATAGTGTTCTAGTTATGGATACATCTGAACTCCGTATTGAATTTTGAACTCATAAATTTAAAAGTGTAATATATAGGGCGATGCAATATATATATATATTTATTTAGCGGTAAAAACCTTATGACCGTAACTATCCAATTTAAATTCTGAATCGGACTCGGGTCACTATCAATTCTAAAAAACTTCAGATCGATGCTAATGAGATCTCATTTTCAAAACCCTCAATCAAAACAGTCATGTTGATCAGTAGATAGGAAGGAAAATTGGCATTTCTCTCGAGTTGTGACATCTAGGAGACATGCAAGTGGGATTTTAGCTGTAATATACTATTAGCTTCTCATCATATAAGAACTTAGGAGCCCACCATAGGCAACAAAAGCAAGTCCAAGATGATTGAAAAATGGATCGACTGATTCTTTTTTTTTAGTTTCTCTTGTTTGGTACTTGTTTTGAGCCCGATTAAATTCAGATTCGCACCGAAAAATTTGGTATTAGGAATGAAATGTTTCCTAACAAAGACGATTCAATATCCAAAGCTAGAACCTGAAATCTTTAAGGATGAAAAACTACTTACCACTTCACCATAACTATTGTTAGTTAATCAATTGCTTCTTGCTATGGCTATGTGATTGGAAAAAGGAATATAATTTTTCACTTTTATAATGTGGACAACACGTGTTATTGTGAGTTATGTTTTTCTCCCATTGTCTCAAGAGAAACCCCACAGAAAAAGGGAATTGATGAGTTGTGTGCATGTGGGTTTACTAAACATTCATTCACATATTATATAAAGTTTCAAGAAGAAAACAAAACATTTGAATGAGGACTTTGCTTGGTTTCAAGGAGGACATAAATTGCAAAGCAAAAGCTGTCCATATGGCCATATCATGAAAGAAAAATTGGAAATTCTTTAGGTATATGATTATTGGTTATTTGGTGTCGGTTTCATCTGTTTCACTTAATTCTAAATTCTCACTTACGTCCTCAGTTCCTGTTTCATAGAAATAATATGGTTGATCTTATCCCTCTTGTCACTTCATATTAATTTCATGTAACAAATATGAGGCAAATTCATCTTTTGAATTGTATATTAATGCTAGTCAAATCATCATTTTTTTTTTCTCCTACAATACTCGAACTATTCAAAAAGTAGTATATTTTTTGAGAACTCGATACGAGTGCAATAAGGAACGTTTTTGGAGAATTTACGCAATATAGGTTTTCTCCATTCTCCTAAGCTCTCTGAGGTGAATCCGACACGTAATAACTGGTTAAGCGTGCATTACTATCTAAATCTCGAGTTGCACATGCATTCACATTAAAAATATTTAAGAAAATTAAACACATATTGTTGAGTGTCACACCTCCTTTTTACACACCCGAAGGTAATACAAGGGAGTTTTTCCAATTTAAGTGGCATTATTCGAAATGGGATTATTTATTCATTTTTATTCAGAGTCGGCCACTTGGGATAGTTTATTTTGGTATCCCAAGTCACCGATTTATTTTAAATCCCAAATCGAGGAAAATTTGACTTTCCTTTGAAGTCTGCGAACCAGAAATTCTGAATAAGGAATTCCGTTAACCCGAGGGAAGGTGTTAGGCACCCCCGGATTTCGTGGTTCTAGCACGGTCGCTTAAACTATCATAATTGGCCTATTATCTGATTTTAATACATGTTTTAGCCTATGGTATGATTTTAAAATTATTTACCGCTTTTAATTAATTTTAAGGAAAATTGAACGTTGTTTAAAACATGTTTTTGGATCACGTCACATGAAATGCACTCGGATCCTCGACACATTTTATTCAACGTTTTGGGATTTGGATTTGGGTCACATGAAATGCGCACCCGCATTTAGGAAGGTAAATTTATTAAAGAACGTGCCTAAAGTGACTAACGCGTTATTAACTTTGCGGGAGGCCATGAAAATTTGCTAAATGGCACGTCCCGATTTTTAAGTATTTTCAATGAAGTAATTAAAGAGGGCCACGCAATTTATGAATTTTGTTTGCCGCGGCGCATCTCGTTTTATTTTAAAGGCCATCCTAAAGGAACTATGATTTTCTATTACGTCTTGTCTCTAGAGGGCCTAATTAATTAGCATTAATAATCAACTACTATTCAGAAATTCGGGCCTCAAGTTCAAGTCCGAACTTAAACAAGAGGAAAACCCCTTAATTCAAATTCGCTACTTAACTTGGAAGGCCTAAAATTACATTAAATTACGACCTTTAAAAGAAATCAAATCTTCAGCATATAGGGCTTTGAGACTAGCCCAAGATGGAGGAAATTGTAACCAGCTTGTACAAGAAGCTATTCCAGACGGGCTTCTGGACAGGCCCAGGGCAACAGAATTAGGACTTAGCCCAAACCACACAGGCCTTTGATTTAGTGAAATTAATTGATTAAAAAAAAATCTAGGGATGTTCTGGTAGTCATCGTGTACATGGGCCATACTGAGCCCAATTCTTTATGGCCCAACGGTCTAGACAGTAAGCTAACTCAACCAGCATTGACTGAGACTTGACTTATCAAGTTAACCAATTTTTATCATCAAATAATAATGGTCCGATTTATAGGCTAACTCTTTTGCCTTGCTTTCAACTATCAACTATTGGACAGCCTAGATTAGCAACAGATTTAAAATATGAAAAAAAAAAACTGGATGCTTTTATTTTGGCAGACTCACTTACATGCGTTAAAATAGAATGATGCATTATATCATGTGCATCTGATAAGCCAACAGGACATGATTTAATTGGACCTCTACTTCACAAACAAATCCAAACGAAACTCAAGAGCTACTGATTTTAAATGAGAGAACAGATTGCATATCACCAACAATTCAAATGAGGATCCGGCCTTCCTGAACTTAAACAAATGACTACATTTCAGTCTACTTAAACGACCTCAGTGCTCAGATCATAAGCAGGATCATAGCCAAAATTCTAATGTCAATCTAAAGGACTACTAGGTCTACTTATTTGTGTTCATATGCAAACAATACAAGTGTCTTGTTTAATACAATTTATTATACAACTATAGGGAATTACTAAGTAGAACAACATTTTAAACACACAGTAAACATATGCAACTACATAAAACATAAGATATCTTTGAATCTTCTCATTCCTTCTTCAAATCAGCATTTCAGCAGTACATGGGGAATTTTGGGAGGTGTGTACCTGGAAGTGTATTGAAAGTAAGAAGATGGAAGGATCAGCAGCAGTAAACAGCAATTAACAGCAGTTTCGAATTAATTCCACCCAGGAAATGTTATCAAGTAACCGAGGAAGTGATTTTAATCAAGTAACACCAATGAACAACACAAAAATAGATTGAATGACCAAATTGAAACTCAGCAATTAACCCAGGAGCTCCTGAAACCTCAGCTACTGAATTACCAGGACAATTCAAGTCATTTTTAAACCTTATATAAGCTGGAAATTTGATTCAAAGGATGGAACTCAAAATTATCCTAAGAGATTTCAATGGAATAGTATTTTTGGAGTTTTGGTTGCCTGAAGTTTCAGAACTTTGCACTATTTCTAAGACTAATTTTTTTGATTTTTTGAATATTTGATCTCACTAGGCTTCTCAATTTTTTTTGAATTTTGAAATTTTCCAGATCTGAAACTTTTAACACTTCTAACTTTCTCAGATTTTTCCCTCTCAAAACTTTTCAGATTTTTAAACCTCTAAAACTTGTGTGGATTTTAAAACTTATCTTGCAAGGCAAGGGGTTGTCCTTTTATAGGCCAAGTTAAGGGAAGTTTCAGAAATTTCACTTTGCACCCTTACCCCCTCTTTTATTTTCAGTTTTAGCTTAGTTAGTCCCTGAAAGACTGACTTCTTACCCAAGCTAGATCACTAAATTCCTAAAATTCTAATTGGAACCCCATCTAGAGTGTTCTAGGGGTTTCCAATTCAGTTATTTGCAGGATTTCCTATTTTGAATTATCCCAATTACCCTTACATTGGTTCTGAAATTACTAACCTATGTTAACTGACCCCAGCCCCCTTAGACTTGGTCAAAAAAATTGACCATGGTTAAACAAACCAATGCTGGAGTATTCAGCTATATCCAAACAATTCCTAAAAATTGAACTAATCAATCTAACTAATCAAAACTGGAATTTAACTCTAATTAATACTATGTCCTAAGGCTAAAATTAAACAGTGAACTAACAATTAATAGCAAACAAATAAAATTGAAACTAAAGTCAAATTAATGTCATATAACAACAACAACAATCATGGATCATACAATCGAAATCAAACAAAATAAGAACAAAAATTTAAACTACACTATGGTAATCAGAACCCTAAGTTAAACACGAAAAAATAAAAACTAAAAATGATAAAAGAAACAAAATAGAGGAACAGGAACAAGAATCATGAGTCGAGAAGAAAACAGAAGAAAAAAAAATGAAAAATACCTCGCAAATTTGACTCAGACTCGAATCTGGCAGGTTTTCTTGGAATTATTTGGACTATAATCGTCCTTAATCATGTGTTTTCCTGAGAAAACACATAATTAAGGGCTATTATAGCCCAGAACTCATTAATCCCCCGATTTGCAAAATTAGGGTTCTGGATTGATTTTTCGATCTGAAATTCGAACCTCTTGGGGAAGATTCGAAGGCTATGGGTTGTGGATTTGGGATGAGAAGGTTATGGTGGTGAAGGGGTGTGAATTTGGTGAGGTTTGGAGGCGGCGGCGCCGCACACGGCGGAGGCGGCGGCTAGGGTTTTGCTTGTTCGAGCCATTTGGGTGGGATTTGAAGCAAATTAAGGGCGTATATGGAAAGAGGAGGAGGAGAGGGAGCTATGGTGAAAATTTGGGAGTATTTGGACAATCGCCGCCGGCAGAGGCGATTTCCGGCCGGCGGCGAACGGTGGGGAACGACGGAGTTAAGGGTTTTCCGGTAAGGTCTGAGAGAGACGAGGGTAGGGGGTCCTGAGAGGGGTAGGGGTGGTTTGGACAGATTTATATTAATTGAGGTAGGCTTCTCAACCGTTAGATTAAAAAACCTAGACGATTGAGATTGATGGAGCTGAAACGACGTCGTTCCATGGGGCAGGTGGTCTGGACCGGATCGGGGTGGTTTTGGGCTGGGTTGAACGGGTTTGGGATGGGGTTTTGCTTGGGCTACTATAAATCTGGCCCAAAATTACATAAGCCAGCCTTTCTTCTCTTCCTTTATTTCAATTCAATTAATTCTTTTATAAAAATGCAAAAGGACTAATTTTTGTTATTTTCTTCCATTTTTGTAATGTTAATTACTAATAGAACTAAAATATTAAAATTGGGTCCTAAATGCAAATGCACTATTCTTTTTTATATTTTTTATGAATTATATCAATTAAAAATGCGCAAAAAATGCAAACAAACACAAAATCATGCAATTAATTCCCTAAAATTAAATAATAAAAAAAATCCTAATTTTATGAATTCTATAGGAGTAATTCAAGCGAGGCAAAAATCACGTGCTCACATTGAGTATTGAAGTTTTGATGATTAACAAAGTATGACTAAATGCTCAAAGAACCAGGTCCTCAACGTAGCTGCTTAACTGTTGTGAAGAACCAGCTCCTCGGGAGAAAGCGTGCATTACTAGTGTTGAGTACTTGCCTAGTATTCTTCCTGAGTCAGTCTAGTGAATGTGTTTTAGAAAATTGAGTTGTAATCAAATGTCATAAATAATTAGTAAATTGGAGTGAGTCTTTTGCTTTACAAGTTAGAGTAACTTGTGAATCAAATAGGAGTCGTAGGAGTACTGGAGAATATTTAATTACAGTCTTGTAATTGATACATTTTGGCTCATTGTTCTAGTGGAGTTGGAGTTACAAATCCTACGTGGTAGGTCGGGGTTTTTGCACCTTTTGAGCCGGGTGATTTTCCACGTAAAAAATCGTTGTTTTCGCTTTATTGCTTGTTTACTTTACGCATAAGGAATACGGTAAAGAACCAAGTTCTTTAGTAATCCATACGGGCACTCAAACTAACAATTGGTATCAGAGCGGGTTCTCTCATTTACACGGCTAACACCTAGAGAGATCTTGGAAGAAAGATGAGTGCTCCACCCGGAATTAATGAAGGACATTCAACCACCAGGCCACCCTTGTTCAATGAAAAATATTACAGTGGATGGAAAGCAAGAATCGAAGACTTCCTGACAGCTGAAGACCATGAACTATGGACCATAGTGAACCAATGGCGTTTGATTCCTACTAAACAAAATGCATAAAATGAAACAGTTCCTAAGAACTCCTCCGAATTTGTTGCAGCAGATTTTAGAATGATGGAGAAGAATGCAAAGGCTAAGAAAATCCTTATTTGTGGACTTAGTCTTGATGAGTACAACAGAATTTCTGTGTGCTCTAATGCGAAGCAGATATGGGATGCACCCCAAACTGCTCATGAAGGAACAAACCAAGTAAAGAGATCAAGGATTAGGCTACTCATGAGAAACTATGAACTTTTCTCCATATAGGAGTCTGAGCCCATCCAGGATATGATGACTAGGTTCACTATAATAACCAATGAACTGAAATCACTTGGAAAAGTGTTTACCTCAGAAGAGTTGGTCAGCAAAGTTCTAAGAATCCTTCCAGCTTCATGGGAATCAAAAGTCACCGAAATCTAGGAAGCTAAGGAATTGGACAAAATCTCACTTGATGAGTTGGTTGGAAACTTAAAAACTCATGAAATGAGAAAGATAGAACTGCACAAGGAAGAACCAAATAAGGATAACGCCTTGGTTCGTAAAGCGTCTGAGGATTATGAATTTGACTATGATGATCCTGATCTAGCAATGTTTGCCAAGTTCAAGAGGTTCATGAAGAATTCCAAAAATGCATCCAAGAGAATGGCCAGTAGCAAGCCCAAACAGATCGACAAAGCTAACTATGATGGGTGCTACAAATGTGGCAAGCTAGATCACATGGTCAAGGATTGCCCAATGTGGGAAATTGAGCAGAGGAAAGAACAAGCTGAAAAAGAGAAACGGGAGAAGATGAGAGAAAGGGATTCCAACAAAGGAAAAATCCTAGGCAAAGGATTTACTGAGGCAATGAAGCAGGCGCTCTTGGCAGCATATGAAGACAGTGGAAGTGATCAAGAGAGAGAAAAAGGAGTATGAGGGTATAAGTCCTTATGCTGTGATTGATGAACACCAAGCTGTGTAGACAGAACCCCTAGTATAGCTAGGAATGCACATTGGAAGACCTCATTTGTTTGATTAATACCACTATGATGAATGGAAGCTGCGTATGGAAATATTTCTTCAGGCTACTGATTTTGACCTATGGGTAATTGTTGGTCATGGATCATTCTCCCAATCAAATTGGCTAGTGAAGGTAACAATTGTAACAAAAGAGAATACGATGAGGAAGATTCTCAGCTAGTTTAGAAAAATGCTAAAGCAAAGGACCTGCGCTGCAGAAGCTTGTCTAGAAACACTCTCCTCAGAGTGTCCTCTTGCATCTCTGCTCATGACATATGGAGAACCTTGGAAACTGACTTTGGAAATGAAAGCATCGAAGTGTCTTTGATGGCGATTGAAGAATCCAAAACAGAGGAAGAAGTGATAGGAATGATGGCCATGAGTGATTTAGAAACTGAAGATGAAGCAAACCAGGTGAATATATCTGACTTGAAAACAAAATATTCATGATATGTCCAAAAAACAACGGATGGCCATAATTGTGATCTTAATGAATGAAATAGATAAAATGAGTACGGAAAATGATAAGCTAATAAGCAATCTTTCTTGTGTCAACCTTGATATCAAAGAGCTTGAAGCTGAAAAAGCTAGTTTAGAGAAATAGGTCAAAGACCTTAAGAACCAGGTTCTTGATCTTACTTGTGACAATGAGAAGTCTCTTGATATATATGGCAAAGGAAAAATGAGTGATCTGCAGGATAAGCTTGAAATGGAATTAAAAATTCCTAATGATAACCTTTATGATGCTGAACGTATAAATCAATCCTGCTTGAAAACCTAGAAAAGGCTAATTAGAAACTCTCTAAACTAAGCAAATGGCATAGATCTTCTGATGCCTTGAATTGGCTTAATGAAAACTGTAGCTCTAACAAATCTGGAATTGGCTACAGAAAACCTATCTCTAAGTTTGACCCAAAGTATGTAGGAATTTCTGATAATAACATACACACTCATTGTGGAAGAGTAGGACACTTTAGAGACACTTGCCTTGCCTTAATTCATGCTCGGTTTAGAAATACCTTTGGTATTGCTGAAATTGTGAAGAAGGAAGAGGATCCAAAGGTTAATTCTCCTGTCCATACTAAGTGGATTAAGGTTAACAAGAAAATAGCTTCTAATCCTCTCCCCTACTGGGCAAGAAGGGATCTGATTCATCTTTTTTCAAACAAAAAGGGATCCAAAGGTTGTCTCGATTCCCAAAACTAACTTGTGAATTTTGGTGCAGGCTAAGGTGAGAGGAAACAATTAGGACTGTTATCTAGATAGTGGATGATCAAGACATATGACTGAAGAAAAGAAAAACTTCCTCTCACTAACAGCCTTCCAAGGAGGGAGTGTGTCATTTGGAAATGGGAAAAAGGGCCTGATAACAAGTATTGGCAAGGTTGGAAAGTCACTCTCTCATGCTATAGAAGATGTGTATTATGTGGTAGGTCTTAAACACAATCTTTTTAGCATCTCGCAAATGTGCGACAAAGAAAATGAGTTACAATTCAATTCCAAAATTTGCATTGTCATTAAGCTTGATACTGATGAAATTGTGTTAAAGGGTAAGAGATATAACAATGTCTACAAGATATTGATTATGTCACTTCCCAGTGTGAGCACACATGCTTGAGTGTAGTGGAAGATGATCCACTGCTATGGCATAGAAGACTGGGACATGCCAGTCTCTCTCAACACAACAAGTTGGCGGCAAAGGACTTGGTCCTTGGGCTACCTAAAGTTTAGTTCACCTCTGACAAGGTATATGATGCATGTGTTAGAGGGAAACATGTTAGGTCATCCTTTAAATCTAAAAAGTTTGTAAGTACTTCTAAACCTCTGGAACTCCTTCAAATGGGCCTATGTGGACCAATGAGAATAAGGATCAGAGGAGGTAATAGGTATGTGTTTGTGATTGCTGGTGAATTCTCCAGGTATACCTAGACTTGGTTTTTGGGATCCAAAGATGAAACCTTTGATGTCTTTTGTGTATTTGTCAGAATGATTCAACAAAAACTAGGGTGCAATGTTTTAAGTATAAGAACTGACCATGGAACTGAATTTGAAAATTCAAAATTCCTTGAGTTCTGTGGCTCACTTGGTATTGACCATAATTTCTTTGCACCTAGAACTCCACAACAAAATAGATTGTGAAAAGAAAAAATAGATTCTTAGAAGACATGGGGAGGACCATTTTGATTGCCAATGGACTGCCTAAAAGTTTCTGGGCTGAGGCAATTAATATTGCTTGCTACCCGCTAAATAGATGCATGGTCAGACCCATTCTTGAGAAAACTCCCTATGAGTTACTTCGAGGAAGAAAACCCAACATCACTCACCTGAGAGCCTTTGGGTGCAAATGTTTTGTGCATAATAATGGGAAAGAAGCTCTAGGTAAGTTTGGTGACAGAAGTGATGAGGGAATTTTCTTTGGTTACTATCCACATAGTAAGGCCTATAAGGTTTTTAACAAAAGAACTATGTATGTGGAAGAAAATATTCATGTTATTTTTTATGAATCTAACAATTTGGCTGAGAAAGGTCTGCTGGATGAAGTTATGACATAGGATTCACTGGTGATAGAGATACAAAGGAATTTGATGAAGATGAAGATGAAAATCATAAGGAAATTGACGGTGATCATGAGGAAAAAGAAGAAGAAAGAACTACTCTAACTACTGACCAGACTAATGAAGCCACACCTACTGAACCTGCTCCTTTGGGTCACTCCTCTGGTGAATCTTCTCTTGGCATATATATCAGACCATAGAAGCATCAAAGCTCACATCCTCTTGAGAATATCATCTCTGATCCCAATGCCGGGGCGCAAACCAGGTCTTCTCTAAGAAATTTATGTGCACTCATGGCATTCCTCTCACAGGTTGCACCTAAGACCATAAAAGAAGCTCTAAAGGATCCAGAATGGATCATAACCATGCAAGAGGAGCTAAATAAGTTTGAGAGAAGCAAGGCCTGTCACCTGGTACAGAAACCCAAGAACAGAACTGTCATAGGTACCAAATGGGTGTTCAGAAACAAGTTGGACGGACAAGAAAATATCACAAGGAACAAGGCCAGACTGGTGGTTCAGGGATATAATCAAGAGGAGGAAATTGACTATGATGAGACATTTGCACCTGTAGCTAGAAAAGAGGCTATAAGAATGCTGATAGACTTTGCTGCCCACATGGAGTTCACTTTATACCAGATGGATGTAAAGAGTGCCTTGTTGAATGGTTAACTGAAAGAGGAAGTTTTTGTCAAACAACCTCCTGGATTTGAAAGTTAAGAATTCTCTGACTATGTGTTCAAAGTGGATAAAGCTCTTTATCGACTGAAACAGGCTCCAAGAACTTGGTATGAAAGGCTCTCAAAATTCCTCTTAGCCAACAACTTTGTAAGAGGAAAGGTGGACAACACTCTATTTTTAAGGAACAGAGGGAAGAATATTCTTATTATACAAGTGTATGTGGATGACATTATCTTTGGGGCTACCAATGAAGCAATGTGCAAGAAATTTGCTGAGATGATGGGAAATGAGTTTAAAATGAGCATGATGGGTGAATTGAACTTTTTTTTGGGGCTACAAATCAAGCAAACACCTATTAGAACCATGATATATCAGCAGAAATATATCAAAGAACTACTGAAGAAGTTCAACATGGATTCCTCTAAGTCCATTGACACACCCATTGCAACTGCAACAAAGCTGGACACTGATGAAGAAGGGAAAAGTATGGAACAAAAACTATATAGAGGAATGATTAGGTCACTATTGTACCTCACAGCAAGCAGGCCTGATATAATGTTCAATGTGGGATTATGCACAAGATTTCAGGCAAATCCCAAGGAATCTCACCCGAAGGCTGATAAAAGGATATTAAGATATCTCAAGGGGACCCCTGACCTCTGTCTATGGTATCCCAGAGGGTATAACTTTCATCTAGTTGGTTATGCTGATGCTGACTTATGTATGTTTTCAAGTTGACAGGAAAAGCACTTAATGAACAGCTCATTTTCTAGGCTCTTATCTGGTGTCTTGGGGAACCAAGAAGCAAAACTCAGTGGCCTTATCTACAACTAAGGCTGAATATGTGGTAGCAGCATCCTGCTGTGCTCAGTTACTACGGATAAGACAACAACTAAGGGACTATGGTATATTTGTTGATTGTGTTCCCATTTATTGTGATAACACAAATCCATAAACATTGCTAAAAATCTATGTCAGCACAAAATAACCAAGCACATTGACATTAGACATCACTTTCTCAGAGACAATATTGAAAAGGGGAATATCTAAATTAACTTTTGTAAAACTGAAGATCAAATTGCTGATATCATCTTGAACTCAGGGGGAAGGGACCTTAATGACAACAAAAGAAGTGCGTGCATTTCCCGATCAAAGAAGCCCTTGAACTCACCTCCATTCAACAAAGAAATTTCACACATGAACTCTCTTCATTATCTGCATATGGCCTTTTTTTCCTAGGTGCTTATTTTGTCTGGGCTTTTAGTTTAATGTTTCTATTCAGTGGACGTGGTTATTGGCAAGAACTTATTGAATCCATCGTTTGGGCTCATAATAAATTTTTTACTAAAGCTCTGAGTAGGGATCACTTTGAAAGGAATAAACTAGAACTATGTCTAATCAACTCTTCCCACTAAGTTGAATCCTAGTGATTGGCTAGAAAAGGCATAATAAAATATAGATAATTAAGTACAATGTATTTGATTCAGCTTTGTGCTTGTATTAAGCTCACACACCTTTTTTTGAAAATATGGCCGATAATTGTGATGCATGATACTAATATGAAGTGCTGAAGTTTTATTGCAGAAACAAATAAGGAGTTGGTTCTTAGACTCAGGTACGTTCCATACTGTCTTAAGTCACTAGGACTTTATATCCTAAAATTATTTCTATACTTAGACTTCTAATCCGTTGGTATCACTTCCAATCGTCTTCTAGTCAAAGAGTAAGGGGGAATCCTAGTGCAATTAGAGATCAATTACTCATGAATCCTAACAGTCAAAGTAACCATTATAAGAGTCCCGTTAGTACTCAAATTTGATCACCTTCTTTCTTCCAGTCAAATAAGGAGTAACACCTTTAAAAGTCTCGTATGATCAGCTTGTTAGACCTTACTGTTTCTCTCAAACCCTAAGGAAGAATCAAAAGCAATAATCAAGAAATAATTCTCTCTTTCTCTTCTTCGAGTCTCTCATCTGATCACCATGCCTAAAGCCAGTCAAACACCCTCTAAAACCAAATCATCAACCAAGGCTGAAGCAAAACCCAAAGTCATGAAGCCCAAATCGAAGAAAAATGCCAAGCCATCAAGGGAACCCACACCCACACCTGTTCCTTCTCCTTCAATATCCTCCACTATACCTATATCATCATCCCATGTTCCTACTGTTCATGTTGTTCCTATCATTACTACCTCCACTGTATCCCCTCCTTAAAAAACAACCACCCATGCACCTGAGCTTCCTGCGAAAAATACCTTTAAGTCAACAAAGGTCAAAGCCACCCCAAGAATATCTGTCAAGAAAGTGCATGTTGCTGCTACACAGGGTGACACTATAGCCAAGAAATCTATGGTTCAGGGGGAATCAGTGCCAATCACTACTGATCAGGTATAACATCCTACTTCCAAATTAGATGTTTTGGTGTCTGCTATAGATATTGCACCCCTAGATACTCTCCCACCCATGAGTGAGGAGCCACCAGTGGAGAAATTCACTGTAGTAAAGGGTGCAGGGGATCTGGGAAAGGAGGTAGATACTACGACTATGGAGCCTATGGTTGAGGGGGAAGGAAGTAAAGAACCTGTGCAAAATGAGGCTTCTGATGGCCTCTCTTTTAGCTGGATTGAAGATGATGGGGGTGAAAAAGAAGAAGAAGCTGTGAACAATCACGAGGAGCATAATGCTCAAAATATAGCCAATGAAGAAGAAAAGGGTGAGAATGAGGGAGCATCTAGATAAGAGAAGGAAAGTGATACAGATGATAAGACAGGTGAACAGGTTAATGATTCTGCAGAAAAAGAGAATCATAGTGAAGAAGAAGAGGATTCTGAAAGTGAGGGTGAGGATCAAGAAAAAGTAAGTGAGAGTGAAGGAGGTGAAGAAGATAGTGCGGAAGAAGATGGGAATGCGAGTGAGGAATCTGAAGGTTCCATGACAATCGGAAACACTGTCATAGCCCCTTCACAAGAAACCTGTGAAGAGACAAGGGCTCAAGAATCTGGGTCTCTGTTAACTCCTTTCACTGGAAATGAAGAAGTTAGCGGTGATAAAGATGACGTACCACTATCTAAGGTAGGGAAGAAATCCAAGAAGACACTTGTGAAAGCTATAAAGTCAGTGGTCTCAACAAAGAAAGGAGTGGCTCCTCCTTCCAGAAATCCTCTCACAAGGAGTAAAAGAAAGGTTGTTGATGCATAAATCATTAAGGTGTCTATAAATGCAAAGAAGCCAAAGAAGAAGGTCTCAATTGTGGAACTTGTTGTTGAGGTGGATGGAGAAGCTGAGTCTGACTCTACCTTGCCAGCTAAATCTGCTACACCAAAGAGAAAGAGTGCCAAAGTCACCAAACTTGCTACCTCTTCTGCGAGGGCCAGTAGGGGTAAGACAAAAAAGTATGTACCAGCTGCAATTGATCGACTCACAGAGTTCAGGAACAGAAAAGTGCTAAATGGGAAGATTCTTGCAAACACTGATGAGAAGGGAATGGCGCAACTAGTTGAAAAATTTGAGCTACAGGGGTGGAAGCACATGTTTGTCAAAGCTTTCCACCCAGTATGTGTTCCTATTGTGGTGGAGTTCTATGTAAATTTCAAATTTGATGGGAAGGTAGTCAAGAGTAAGGTAGGGGGCTTTGAAATGGAGTTTGATGCTGAGGAGCTGGGGATGCTTCTGAATAACTCTTCCTTGGGATTTGATAATTACTTGAAGAAGAAGTGGTCAGCCATAGAAAAAGATGTTGACATTGGCATTATGATCACCAGGAAGTTCTCCCAAAAGTTTGACTAGATGCTCCCTAGAAAGTGTACAAATTCGATATGACTCCCTTCCAAAAATTACTGTTTTATTTTGTCAATTCCTGCATTCTTCAGAGGTTTGAGAGAAGGCATGAAGCTACTCTGCTGGACATGGCTATGATGGAGCTTCTTGACACTGGTAGACCTATCAATCTTCCTAGCCTGATGATTCAGCACATGGCAAGAGCTGCAGATACTTCTAAACCCAAGCATGCTATGCTATATGGTTTCATGTTGACTGAGTTGTTTGACAAGCTCAACGTTGCCTTACTTGAGCTTAAGTTTGGAAACCACAATGACGTTTTGGATGTTGTTACCCTCAAGCAGTGTAGGTATAAGGAGATCAAGGCTAGAGGACCCACATGATCTGCTATTCTACCTGGGAGCACAGTAGGGCTGCAGAGCTCAGCAAGAGGTTGGAGTTGGCTATTAAAGAGAATGCCAAGCTTCGTGAAGACAATAATGAGCTGTGAAAAGAAACAAAGCAACTCAGAGAAGAGCTCATAAGAGATAGGGAGGCTCATGCCCAACAGATTGTCACCCTTGTGAAAGCCTGCTTCTCACTCATGAACCTGTTCCTTCCCAGTGTCCTTAGTTCTTTTGCTATTCCAGTGGTGCCTTATCTTTTGTCCTTTTTTTGTCTTAGTTTGAGTATTTTGCAGTATGCTTAGTTTATTTTGTTGTAATGATGAAGACAAGGCCCTAGGCTTCTTGGCACTACTTAATGTTTCATATTGCTCTACTTTACTGCTTTGTACTATATTGGATAAAGTCTATTTGCCTTTTCTTAAGCTTGTGTTGTAGCCTGTTTGGCCTTGAATCTTACATTATCTGTGCTTAATATCTAACATTTTTTTTGTGTGTTTTTGATGATGCCAAAAGGGGGAAGATAAGGCTGGAAGGTTGTGAGTTGTGAACATACATGTCTGTTAATAGTACTTGTCACTTGTTGTGATTATCTGGTTCTTTGACGTGATTACCTGGTTATGTTATGTACAAAGTTTGTCATCATCAAAAAGGGGGAATTTGTCGAGTATTGAAGTTTTGATGATTAACAAAGTATGACAAATGCTCAAAGAATCAGGTTCTCAACGTAGCTGCTTAACTGTTGTGAAGAACCAGCTCCTCAGCAGAAAGGATCAGCTCCTCACGATTGATACTTGTACGCCTGTACAAGATTATAACTTTATCTCAAAGTTACCCAGGTCCGAGTTTGGTGGAAGAAGGTTGCTATAAGGGATAAGGGTCGTTGCACAAGAATACGGATAATTCAGTTAGAGACAAAAGTCCCAAAGCTTGCGGAATTCTTGGAATAGTAGGAGTCCTATCAAAGAGGAAGTTGACTATGAATAAGATTCTTAGAAGATCTCAAGTTGTGCTTTAAATAGGATTGACTTTGGACTTCTGAACTATCCTTTTACACTTCAATTAAAGAGTCATAAGTCGTTTACTAGTGTTGAGTACTTTCAGTTTAGTGAATATGTTTTAGGAAATTGAGTTGTAATCAAGTGTCATAAACAATTAGTGAATTGGAGTGAGTATTTTGCTGTACAAGTTAGAGTAACTTGTGAATCAAATAGGAGTAGTTGGAGTACTGGAGAGTATTTAATTACAGTCTTGTAATTGATACATTTTGGCTCATTGTTCTAGTGGAGTTGGAGTTACAAATCCTACGTGGTAGGTCGTGGTTTTTGCACCTTTTGAGCTGGATGATTTTTCACGTAAAAAATCACTGTGTTCACTTTATTGCTTGTTTACTTTACGCTTAAGGAACACGGTAAAGAACCAAGTTTTGTAGTAATCCATACGGACACTCAAACTAACACATGTATATATATTACGTTTCGAAATATATTCGTCACCTTAATTCTAAATCCACCTCTAACTTTCTTCTTGTTGAAGCTCCCAAAGGAAAAAATAAGGTTATTTTACTCACACAATATATAGATCATAGTTCATTCTTGAACTTAATATATGGTTAGTTTCCTTCACTTTCATGTGCCCGCCAAAAGTGAAAATATAAAAATGAAAACAAAAAAGAACGATTTTTTCTATTTATTAGTCTACTTTTCGTAAATCATGATATTCAAAATCAATGCTCAGTAAATCCAGAAAAAATACAACTTTTTTGTTAGTGAGCTGCAGTTGAACTGAAAGTCAGGTCTGAGAAAAGGGTATGGGAAGAGGAGGATCTTCTTCTCTAGTTGATAAGAGATCAAAAAGTATGGGACATATTAATTAGTGTCTCTGACCCTGCACAAAAGTATATATATTAATACCCCATAACATTTTCCTTAGATATTCTTCTCTTTTTTATATGTACATCTTTCTATAATCTAATCATTTATGTATAGTAGTGGCCGGAGCTAGAGTTTAGAGTTGAGTTCAGCTGAATTTAGTAATTTTGGTTCATTGTCTTACAAAAGTTATTAATTATATATTAATTATTAATTTGGAACCCACTAATCTAAAAGAGCTAGAATTAATAACTCATAAACTTCAAGTCTTGATTCCGTCTTTTTTTTTTATATATACAATTATACAGTCAAATCTCTCTATAACAGCCTCGTTTGTTCCGATATTCTTTTGCTACTATAGTGAAATGTTGTTATAGGGAACATATATTATAACATAATGTTAAAATCAATTCCGAAAAAATTTGACTTTTCTAATGAATGATTGTTATATAGAGATGTTATAGAGAGGTCTCACCGTACATATATCCAATCAACAAAAACATTGAAAAAGCAACTTAGCTTCTTGGTTTTGGAGAAATATAACACTTTCACTATAAACTAGGCAATAGTAATTTAATAGTTGCCATATCTTTGCAGTGTTTTGATAAATTTCTTAATATATCCAGATTCATAGAATTAGTTTCAATTAGTTTTCCAATTACAAGTTGGAAAACTCCGCGTCTTGCTCTAGTTGTAATGACTTAACTGCTACGTGAAACGCTCATTAAAAAAAATAAGGCAAACTTACATAAATATCCCAAATAAATTTTAACTTACCAACCTTTAGCCATTAATTATGGATTTACCAAAACTAGCCAAGCACATATAAAACCAAATAAATAAGGTTATCTCTCTCAAAGAATCACATGCAAAAATCACCTTCCATATCTTTTAGCGTGATTAGCAACATTAGATGTAAGACGGAAAGAAAATTCATGGATGAGGTAGCAAATAAGATGATGAAATACAAAAAATATATATACAATATTCCAAAATTCTAAGCGAAAAAGGAACTTTTTCAATGGGTATAGTTGAAATTCATTGAAAACATATAAATAAGTCAAGATACAAAATTTGAGGAAGATTGGAGGTGATTTGGACTGGTTTTGTATCAAAATTCGTAATTAAATCGGGTTCAAAAAATTCTTCTGCGATACATGTATCAAACATGTATCACGCATGTGTCTCACGCGCAGGTATACATGGATATACATGTGATACACAATTGATACAAATATGATACATATGTGATACACAAATGATACACAGTGTGATACGCATTTCATTTTTTTTCATGTTCAGTTTTTACTTCGAATTTTCAATCAAACCACCTCAAAACATCACCAAATCATCCAAAAAACTGAGATTCAAGCTCCTTAAGATGTACCCAATCTATTCTAATAACACCCACTCAAAAGAAAGCAAAAATTTAATATTTTTTTGCTACAAATAGCTAATTGGCTAATATTAGTAATATTTGGCTAATATTAGTAATATTTTATGAATTGGCCAATTGTTGTAATGAGCTACTTATAAATGGTTATAGCTGGTAGTTTCAACAGAATTTCTTAGTTATCAGTAACCCGAGTTCTTCTAAAAATAGGCTTTGACCGAAAGATGCATTTTTTGTTAAACAAATTGGTTCCGTTACCGGGAATCTGATAATCTTTTTACTTTCCAAATTCATTTTTCTGTCAAACAACCATGTCGACTGTCAACGACAACAACCAACTGAACCAACAGAATCTACAAGAGAATGAAACTCCAATCCCATCACCCCAAAATTCTCCCCAGCACTCCCGAGAAGGGTCACCTCAAAGATCAACATCACAAACGAATAATCAACAAGGGGACGATCAAACTGCTGAAAATGCATTGAAACAGCTAATTGCAGAACACGTCAACAATGCCCTTCAAGCTTTCGTTAGTGGATACCAACTGCACCACCAACTCCACCTCTAAACAATACCGCAACCATAGAAAACCCACGCTTGGAACTTGCTAATTCAGGCNAGATACAAAATTTGAGAGATTGGAGGTGATTTGGACTGGTTTTGTATCAAAATTCGTAATTAAATCGGGTTCAAAAAAATTCTTCTGCGATACATGTATCAAACATGTATCACGCATGTGTCTCACGCGCAGGTATACATGGATATACATGTGATACACAATTGATACAAATATGATACATATGTGATACACAAATGATACACAGTGTGATACGCATTTCATTTTTTTTCATGTTCAGTTTTTACTTCGAATTTTCAATCAAACCACCTCAAAACATCACCAAATCATCCAAAAAACTGAGATTCAAGCTCCTTAAGATGTACCCAATCTATTCTAATAACACCCACTCAAAAGAAAGCAAAAATTTAATATTTTTTTGCTACAAATAGCTAATTGGCTAATATTAGTAATATTTGGCTAATATTAGTAATATTTTATGAATTGGCCAATTGTTGTAATGAGCTACTTATAAATGGTTATAGCTGGTAGTTTCCCTAAAATAAATAATTTACATATTTTATTCATGGCATTTTACGAGCCCAATTGATAATTTTTTCATGCTCCAAAGGAAAGGGGGCTCAATAAGTTTGGTGGCCTAAAGCTAAACTTTAATGTGAGGCCCTTTTTTAAAAAATCCTATATATTTTTAGTTGAAATAGATTTTTCTAGCTTTTTGAGAATAAAATTACTTAAATTTTTTCGCATAAATCATTTAATCTCTCATGTGTAGTATTGATCTTAAGTAATAGAACCTGATTTAAAAAGTTGATAACTTATATTAAAAGAATTTTTTGATGTTTCAGTATAGGAAAAATGAATAAGTACCCCCCTGACTTATAGTCGAATTTTCAACTACACACTTAGAATTTTATTAAATGTCTACATATGTCTTTTTACTATTGGATATTTTACAATTGGTTATATTTTATTAATAAAATAATTTCTAACACAATTAATTATTTCCGGCCACTATAGGAGATTCCCACAAGAACTCCGGCGAACTCATTGCCCGAAAAAATGGAGTTCGGCTCACCGTTTTTGTCTTCTTTCACTTTTATTTTTATCCGTACATCCTATTTTGCAGCAACAATAAAGACCCAGTAAAAACTACCAACTATTGAATTAAAATATGAAGATAATAATGGTTTGACAACTCTAAAACTTGAGAGTATCAAAATCACTGGCGACGCTTTCGTCTCCGGCGACAATAACGATTTTAATTTTTTTTATTCTTGTACTATCCTCTAAGAAGTTCGAGGATTAATAGATCTATCTTTTTTTTATGTTGTACTCTAATTAATCGGGCATTAATTAACTAAAATTATATTTGTATTAATGAAATAAAGTTATATGGTTATGGAGGAAAAAGAAGGTGGCGAATGCGATAATAGGTAAAAATAAAAAGGTAGTGAAAGTCAAATTTTTCTTTTGAAGAAGGTAACGAAGTGTCTGGTGAAGTCGGTATGATAATGGTGATTTTTGGGGTTGTTGATAATGGTGGTGAGAGAAGGAACAGAGAAACAAAAGAGAAGATTGAAAAAAAATGGATTTTTTTTTTAAATTTTAGTGGTAAAAAAATAGAGCATTTTAAGTGTAAATTTTATTCCGTTTTAAAATAGTTTGGGAGGGGGGGGGGGGGGGGGGGAATAATAGGACTCCCGTAAAGTCTAAGTGTGTAGTTGAAAATTCGGCTATAGATCAGGGGGTACTAATGCATTTTTCCTTCAATATACTTGTTGCAATGATGAATACCTAAGAAAAAATAGAGTTTAAAAGTGTATTACATATTTTCTAATGATTAATATAATCCTTTTTTATATAAAATATTTTACTTTTCTACTTTGAAATACTTAATATTTTCTTAAAAAGATTCGGGGCCTCACGAGAAGAGTTGTGGTGGGATGGATAACATATCTCCTTCATTAACTGAAATTATTCGATTTCAGTGTTTGGAATGAAAAAATCACTTATAAGAAATAATTTCCACTTTAATGGACTTTATACGGTACAAATTTGAATTAATCAATGCCCTAAATTAAATACCGGACATCAAATAAGAATTGGGAAACAAAAATTGAGGCTCCCAAAATTCTGGGACCTAAAGCCACCATTTTAGTAGCTTTACCCTCTGGCCGCCCCTCTCCAAAGGGACAGAAATAGTAAAGAAAAAGGCAAAATACAAAGTTGATCAGTCCGTTGAAACTAATTGTATTCGCTAGTCCAAAAGTGTATAAAAGATGTATCTTATATGTATATAATACACAAATATACAAGAACTATATACTTTGTCGGCTATTATTTTTGGAATGACTAAAAATATATATTTCTCAGAAACTAAAATTAAGTAAAAAATCACTAACACTATGATTTAGCAGTTTAGTTCAAACTAGGCTCAGTTATCCTTAGATTAAAATTACCGCACCTTCTATATGGGAAATAATATCGAGATTTTGGTATAAAACTTTTATTAACTAATACTAATATACAAATAAGGGATAAATCAATTTCAAATTTAATACAGGTAACTAAAAAACCGCCGGAGAGTTAAGAGTCCGTAAAAGGATAGTAAAATTGCCTGATGTTAAATAAATGTTCCTAATTTTGATTGATTAGCTATTAATTAGCAAGAAACACCTTTTAATCACTCTATTTTTCAAAAGTGGAACAGTTCTAGAACGCCTCAAAGAGAATAGCAGTCGTCAATTTTCACAATAAGCCAAAATTTTAAACTTGTTAATCAAACTTTTCATCAACAAGTATAAATGCGACAAATTTAAAATATTTTTTTAATTAAAAGTTACTTTTCCCTTTTTTTCCCTTCCTTCCAATGGCAGCTTGCCTAGGCAGGGGCGGACCTAGTGCATGGACTACGGGTTCCCGGGAACCCAGTAACTCTTGCGTAGACCCTGTATTTATATTAAAAAATTCACTAAATATTGGTAAATATCTGATTGTGAACCCAATTATTATTTCATATTAATCTGAAATTACAGTAGGAACCCATAAGCCTCAAATCCTGGATCCGCCTCTGTGCCTAGGGGTCCACACCCATTATAACAAAAAAATTAATCCCATCTACTAATCTTGACATTAAGATCATAATAATCTTATTAATAACTTCCATCTATAAATAGAAGTGCTATATTTAGTTATTTACTAGGAAGATATGGACATAGTAGATAATTGAAGAGGTATTATCACTTTTAGCCCGCACCAAAACTATTTATATTTGATAGACGAAAAGGTGTATAAAATATGTATAAATATTATATATAACATACATAATGTATATATATACAAAAAATATAATTTTTCGAATATTATTTTGAGAGCGACTTACAGTGTAATTTTTTCATAATTTTAAATGTGGACTTCATATCCTACCCCAAATACTGGAATAAATCTTGTGACTTTGTTTCTTGATAAGCAACTATAAGTATCTAACCAAATTAAGACATGAGAAGTAAGTGATTGGTTTAAGTAAATAAATAATCATTTAATTGGTACCAATTGATTTAGGATTACCATAAATAACATACATTAGGCATTTAAAAATCTTTGGATTTCCGTTGAACAAGTTTTAACCCTTTTTTTATACACAAATTTAACGTTTCACAACGACTCCTTTACAATTACCTTATGTGCAACACGAGCAGAAACAAAAACAAAAAATTATATAATTAGGAGGACGAAACGAACCAACCAGCTTGTCCTGATCAGTAACAATCAAAGAATTTATGGGCCTTATTAGTCTCCGGAGCTCAGATAACTTAATTTTCTCCGATGGACTATTTGTGTTAATGTATTAATTTGATTAAAATTTGGAGCATTTTAATATGTGAAAATTGACCAAATTAACCTTGATATGTTACATGTGCATGTATCACATGGATAGTATTGGAATGTTTATACACACAATACTTTTAAAGAAGACAGTGATAGATAGCTAAGTTTTGAGTTTAATTTTCAAAAGTGAAAGTAATTGACCCCCACAAGTAAATAAAAGTAGCAATAAAATAAAGAACATATTTTCCCCTCTACTTTAGAAAGTAGGAAAAGAGAGTGATCTTTTTGTTTCTTGGGCTAGCTGATATGGCCTATGAATTGTTCAAAGAATCAAATAACTAGAAAAAGGGAATGATTAATACATTTAAAATAAAAAAGTTACAAATGGAGGAAAAAGATTTTGATGAAAAAGTAATCTTTTTAGAGTGTAGACCCCTTAATGGTAGGCAACTTTGCTTTCCATACTTTTCCCTTTTTCTATTTTGTGAGTGCTGTTTAAAGGGAAAACTTGGAAAAGTAAAGGAAAAAGTAGAAAACTGATTTGGGCTTTGGATTTCACTCCTTTCACTTTACAATAAAATAATTTCTTTCTTTTTTACCAAATTTAAAGTAGCTAAGAATTAAGAATTTTTGGTGTTGTACATTCTGCATTCAGTGTTGTACCAATCCACGTACCTACTGAAATATACAGTCAGACCTCTCTATAACAACATCCCTATATAACAACACTTCACTATAAAAGCTAGGCTTTTTCGTAACCAATTTTCATGTTATGTTATAATATATGTTCTCTATAATTGTATAAGGTCGAATTTGACCAACCACGTTCTTCAAGCCAGCACGACCGACCGAGTGTGCGTAAGTCCGACTAAAAGGGCGACCTATGAACGACAAGAGGGACGACTTCACGATCACGTCGGCCACTCCATAGCATGTGCTTCATTTTTTGCCTTTTAATATTCGAGCAAGGATCCTCTATTATATAAAGAGGATCCAAGCCTTGTAAAAGGGGGACTTTTGGACTACTGGAAATAGAATCTCTCTTTTTCTCTCTCTCAAACATTATCTCTCTCTTATCTTTCAGAAGTTTATCACTTTCTCTCATTAACCTTGTTTACACTATTGTCATCTGATTCTATATTCAAGATCATCCTAGGGTTTATTATCTTTCACTACGATTTACCCATTCATCTACATCGATTGATTTGCTTAGAAAGTATTAACTTACTTTTGGGTCAAACAATTTGGCGCCGTCTGTGGGGATTTCGGTAGTCGAAATCATAGTTCACATCTAGGATATCAGAAATTCAAGATCATCCTAGGGTTTATTATCTTCCACTGCGATTTACTCCTTCATCTACATCGATTGATTTGCTTAGAAAGTATTAACTTACTTTTGGGTCAAACAATTATCGTTGTTCTTCAAATCTCATAGAAACTAACAAATGGCAGAAAAAGAGTCAAGGTTGAAGATGATAGCAGACGTCTCAACCAACCTCATAGGTCGACTCAACGGAGCAGGTAGAGAAAATACCGCGAATATAACACCAAGTAACATACCGGAGGGAGAGATCTCACCCTCCTTACTCGAAGATCTAACGATTTTGCATGAAAGAGGGACTTCTACATCTCCAGCAAAGGAAACACCCCCAGTGGTCAAAAAGCTACTAGAAGAATGGTTGACGAACACTCTAAGTAGCATACTCGAGAAACCACCTCAGGGAAATATCAAAGATCCATCGATGGCAGAAATCGCCACCACCATCGGAGAGCCCAGCATTGCACGAACAGGTAACGCCCACACTGATTCCAATACAAGCAACGATGCGCTCACAGCCATCCTTAAGAAAATGGAGGAGATGGAGAACGAGAATAAAGCACTTCGTGATCAAATGAAGGAGCACCAGGAGAGGGTAGACAAGATACCTGGCGCCCCTAAGCTACTGCCGAAACGCGATATGGGAAGATTCGTCGAGCAACCATATAATGAGGAAGCTGCTCCTCACCCAATCCCTAAAACCTTCAAGATGCCACCATACTTGAAAATATACGACGGGACCACGGATCCAGAAGATCACCTGATTCATTACGTGACCGCCGTAAAAGGCAATGACCTATCGAAAGAACAGGTGCCATCTGTGTTGCTGAAAAAGTTTGGGGAGACTTTGACGGGAGGAGCACTCACATGGTACTCTCAGTTGCCGTCCAGATCGATATCAATGTTCGAAGAGATGGCGGACAAGTTTGCCACCGCCCACGCAGGAGCAAAGAAAGCCGAAGCTAGGGTCAACGACATCTTCGCCATCAGGCAAACAACAGGTGAAGGACTCAGGGACTTCCTGGCACGATTCAACAGGGTAAGAATGGGACTGCCAAACGTATCAGAAGGAATGGCGGTGGCAGCTTTCCAAAACGGGCTGAACAGAGACGGATCCAAAGCAACCAAAAAGCTGCTCAATCGGCTCATGAAGTATCCCCCCACCACGTGGGAAGAGATCCACAATGCCTATTGCGCCGAAGTCAGAGCGGATGAAGACGACCTTAACGGCCCAACCCAACGACTAACGTCCGTACAATCAGAAGTAAGGAGGGACCGACGCAACGACGGGCGACGGGAACCACTCCCACGCTTCAACAGAGAAAGGCACCAGCCTTACGTCAGAACTCCTAACCCGCCTCCTCCAAGACATCCAGATGCCGTGCAGCGACATGCCGCCCCGCTTCGAAATGAAAGAGGTATGCCCCCATTATTATCCACTCATAACTTTTGTGTCTCCCCTTCAGAAATAGTATACGCACTGGAAAAGCTGGGCACGAAGGTGCAGTGGCCACAAAAAATGAAGTCAGACCCTGGTGCAAGAAGGTCGAACGTCCTATGCGAATTCCATCAGGAAAGAGGACACAAAACCGAAGATTGCATAGGTCTACGGCAGGAGGTGGTCAGAATGCTGAACCAGGGATACCTGAAGGAGCTTCTCAGCGATAAAGGAAGGAGTAATTTCGCCAGAGGACGTGACCAATCCCAAGGACCACCGAAACTACCTTCTCCAGCGCGCACCATGCAGATGATCGTCGGCGGCGGCGGCGACTCCGCAATCAACCATGTAAAGTTCACTACAACACACAAGTTGAAACGCACGATCGCTCACGAACGGTATGATGACTTCGAAGATGGTATCACCTTCGATAAGTCTGATGCCGACGGTTTGTCTTTCCCTCATTATGATGCTTTAGTTATAACTTTACGCATTGCTGATACCGATGTGAAAAGAATCATGGTAGACGACGGAAGCGGCGCGTGTATTATCCACCCAAGAGTCCTCATGCAAATGAGGCTCGAAGATAAGATAATACTGCGTTGCATAACACTAACGGGTTTTAACAATGCAGTAGAGCGAACCTCCGGAGAGATATCACTGCCAGTCCTGGCGGGGGGAGTCACGCTGGAAACCACGTTCCACATCATGAACCAGGAAACGGCCTACAACGTCATCATGGGACGTCCATGGATACACGCCATGCGGGCCATCCCCTCGAGCCTCTATCAAGTAATCAAATTTCCCACCCCATGGGGAATATTCAGCATTCGAGGCGAGCCACGTACCGCCCAGGAATGTTACCAAATTACCCAAGACTGCACACATACCAAACAGCTGAAGGGAGCAAGCGCGGAAGCATAGCAATTAGCCATGTCGGGAACCAAAATCAACCCAACGACAGAGGTTATTAGGGACCCAGATGTCATAGAAGCCTGCAAGGCGACAGTCGAGAACCTCGACCCTGTCCAACTGGACGGTACCGACAGTTCAAAGAAAGCCTACATCGGACACAACCTCTCCGACCCAGGTAAGTACCACGAATTCTTAACTAACCATGCAGATTTATTTGCCATTTAGATATGCCGGGGATCCCGAAAGACATCACCACTCACAAGCTAAACGTCGACCCACTTTATCCGCCCGTAAGGCAGGTAAGAAGGAAATTCAACGCCGCAATCAACGAGGCGGTCAGTGAAGAGGTAGATAAACTACTAGCCAACGGTTCCATTAGGGAATCAAAGTACCCCCAATGGGTCGCCAACGTGGTCATGGTTAAAAAGAAAAATGGGAAATGGAGAATGTGCGTAGCCTTCACCGACCTAAACAAGGCATGCCCAAAAGACTCCTTCCCGTTGCCCCATATCGACCAGCTGATCGATGCAACAGCGGGGCACGAGCTGCTAAGTTTCTTGGACGCCTACTCTGGCTATAACCAAATCTTAATGGCCGAAGAGGACCGAGAAAAGACAACTTTTATCACCCATCAAGGGACGTACTGCTACAAGGTGATGCCCTTCGGACTGAAAAACGCGGGTGCAACGTACCAAAGGTTGGTCACCAAGATGTTCAAGGAACAACTCGGTAAGACAACGGAGGTCTATATCGACGACATGCTAGTGAAGTCGGTTAAGAAGGAAGACCATATCGACCATTTAAAGCAGGCCTTCGAGATACTGAGGCAGTATGGGATGAAGTTGAACCCAAAAAAATGCGCCTTCGGCGTAGCCTCGTGGAAATTTCTAGGCTTTCTCGTATCGCAATGAGGCATCGAAGTCAACCCAGACGAGATTAAGGCTATAGACACAATACCCGAGGTTCTGCACAGCAAGAAATATGTACAGAAACTAACGGGGCGAATAGCCGCCTTATCGAGGTTATCTCGCGATCCTCGGACAGATGCCATAAATTCTTCAGTGTGCTGAAGAAAGATCATGGACTACAATGGAACGAAGAATGCATCGAGGCCCTGAAGAAATTGAAAGCATATCTATCTTCGCCACCACTGCTCGTCAAAGCAGACCCCAACGAGTGCCTACTTGTGTATCTGGCAGTATCCGAAGTCGCTGCCAGCGCCGTCTTGGTCCGCAAAAACAAAGGTACGCAATCCCCTATTTATTATATCAGCAAAACATTAGTAGATGCCGAAACGAGGTACCCCCACCTCGAAAAACTGGCTCTGGCACTGGTCGTGGCTTCACGAAAGCTCAGACCTTATTTTCAATGCCGTCCTATAAAGGTAATAACAACCTTCCCCCTAAGAGGCATCCTACACAAACCCGAGCTCTCGGGTAGGCTCGCCAAATGGGCCATAGAGCTCAGCGAGCATGACATAACCTACCACCCAAGAACCGCCATCAAGTCATAGGTACTTGCCGACTTTGTCGCCGATTTCAGTGCAGGGATACTGCCAGAGGTGGAAAAAGAGGCCTTTCGCGCCTCTGCTCGTACTGACCTCTGGACCCTCTACACTGACGGCACTGCGAATGCCTCAGGACCGGGACTGGGACTCGTCCTCGAGGTCCCCACGGGCGAAGTAATTCGCCAGTCCATACGATGCCCAGAGATGACTAACAACGAGGTCGAGTATGAGGCTTTGATTGCAGGCATGAAATTAGCCATCAAATACGGGGCCCGTCGACTCATCCTCCACTGCGACTCTCAACTTGTCGTAAATCAAGTCACCGGGACTTACCAAATCAAAGAACAATGGCTACAAAAATATCAGTTAGAGATCCGCAAGCTGATGCATGAGTTTGACGAATATCACTTCGAACAAATCCCCAGGGCACAAAACGTTGAGGCAGATAGCCTAGCTAAACTAGCCGCAGCCACCAGAAATATCAACAAAGAAAATGTGGTGACTCTCCTCCATTCGGCCGTCGACCATGTCGAGGTATTCTCTTTAAACTTGACTTGGGACTGGCGCAACCAGTTTGTATCCTACCTGCAGGACGGAACGCTCCCACGCGACAAAAAAGAAGCCAAGAAACTCCGGGTACAGGCTGCCCGATACAGCCTGATCAATCACGATCTCTACAAAAGAACATTTGGAGGTCCCCTGCCAAGTGCCTCGGGCCGCATCAAACGAGGCAAGTATTAGAGGAAGTGCACGAAGGCCATTGTGGCGCCCACACAGGGAACCGCGCCCTTGTTCGATGCCTCATCCGCGCCGGCTATTACTGGCCTACCATGAAGAAAGAGGCAGCAGATTATGTTCGAAGATGCGACCAGTGCCAAAAGTACACCCCCATGATACACCAGGCAGGGGAACTCCTCCATTCAGTCACCTCGCCATGGCCCTTCATAAAGTGGGGAATGGACATAATCGGCCCTCTACCGACAGGACGAGGAAAGGTACGCTTTCTTCTAGTTTTGACTGACTATTTTTCTAAATGGGTGGAAGCAGGTGCGTACGCACAAATACGCGAGCAAGAGGTCATCGCCTTTATATGGAAAAATATCATTTACCGCTTCGGCATCCTTAAAAAAATCAGCTGTGACAATGGACCCCAGTTCATCGGAAGAAAAACGACAGAATTCTTCGAGAAATAGCACATCAAACGGATAATCTCCACCCCGTATCATCCCGCCGCCAACGGCCAAGCCGAGTCTTCCAACAAAACAATATTGAACATATTGAAAAAGAAGCTCGAAGATGCTAAAGGGTCATGGCCCGAATTATTACCTGAAGTATTATGGGCCTACCGGACTACGCCCAAATCCAGCACGGGAGAAACACCGTATTCACTGGTCTATGGGGCCGACGCAGTCATACCCGTCGAGATCGGAGAGCTAAGCCTGAGACATTCCCATACCAGTGGAGCGGATAACGATGAAAGTAGGTTACAAGACCTGGACGAATCCGAAGAACGAAGAGACATGGCTCATATAAGGATGACAGCCCAGAAACAGCAAGCGGAAAGATACTACAACAAGAAAGCCAAAGTAAGGTCACTCAAAGTTGGCGACTATGTCCTCAAAGCCAAAACACTGGCATCAAGAGATCCGAATGAAGGGAAATTGGGAACCAATTGGGACGGACCATACAAAATCATTGCAGCGGCGAACAAAGGGGCATTCCAGCTAGAAACGATGGAAGGAAAACCGCTCCAAAACAATTGGAACGTCGCCCACCTCAAATACTTCCACTTCTGAAAGGCATCTCCTGAGTCATACTCTTTTTCCCTGACCCGAGTTTTGTCCCAATTGGGTTTTCTCGGGGAGGTTTTTAACGAGACAGCAAAGGGGGTACCCGGTGGAACAGGAGCGCAGATTCACCATATTGGCCAATCGACACGAGCCATGAGCCAATATAGTGAAGGGACTACACTAGTTACTCTCCATCATAGGCACGTTACTCTCCAGTATAGGCACATTATTCTCCATTGTATGCACAGAAATCTCCACTGTATGTACAAAAATCTCCATTGAATGAACAAAATTCTCCATTGTATGCACAGAAATCTCCATTGTATGAACAGAAGTCTCCAATGAATGAACGGGAATCTCCATCCCACGACGGATACTGCTTTGACGACAGTCGAATTAACATCTTAATGGCCAAGGCCATCGACATCGGTTCGACCTCGTTCGAACTTCGGCCGATACCGCTTCGACGATAGTCGAAGCAACATAATGGCTAAGGCTATCGACATCGGTTCGACCTCGTTCGAACTTCGGCAGATATCGGTTCGACCTTGTTCGAACTTCAACGGATACCGCGTCGACGACAGTCGAAGCAACATAATGGCCAAGGCCATCGACATCGGTTCGACCTCGTTCGAACTTCGGCAGATACCGCTTGGACGATAGTCGAATTAACATCTTAATGGCCAAGGCCATCAACACCGGTTCGACCTTGTTCGAACTTCGACGGACACCGCGTCGACGACAGTCGAAGCAACATAATGCCCAAGGCCATCGACATCGGTTCGACCTCGTTCGAACTTCGGCACATACCGCTTTGACGACAGTCGAAGCAACATCTTAATGGCCAAGGCCATCGACATCGGTTCGACCTCGTTCGAACTTCGGCGGATACCGCTTCGACGACAGTCGAAGCAACATCTTAATGACCATGGCCATCGACATCGGTTCGACCTCGTTCGAACTTCGACGGATACTGCTTCGACGACAGTCACGGCACGACCCTTCGACGAACGATAAGAACAATCTCTACGGAGGTTAAACATTACAAAAGAAATAAAGGAGAAAACACCAAATGGACAAGGCAATAAAAATAAAATCTATATTGCAACAAAAATATATTTACATCCGCCCCCATGGACAAGCTCCAACACACTATACAATCGAAAAAATACACACTATACAAGTTCACGACTGCCCGTCACCCCCGGGGAAGTAAACGTCATTGTACCAGGAGCTGGAGTCGAGCCGGTTGACGTCTTCAGAAGCAGGCCCCTCCCCATCAGGAGAGTCGGGGTAATAACCGCAGACCTCACGAGCAACACGAGCCTCATCTCGTCATGCTCGAACCTCCTCCTCCGTCGCCCGGCCCGTGGCATGAAGCTCCCTATATACATCGAGCCTGGCCTCCGCAAATACCACATCTCATGCGCGTTACGACGCATACCCCGACCAGGTAAAGGACGAGATGAGGAAGGCTGGGAAAGTCCATTATTCTCTGCCATCCTAGCATCGAGCTCGGTGGTTAAGTCCGCCACCCTCCGCCGCAGGTCGACGTTCTCCGCTACCATCCCACGGCTCAGCTCAAGCTCATCATCTTTCGTTCTAAGAAGCTCCTCCAACTCGCTGTTGCGGGCTACGGCCTTCATCAGCTCGCTATCCGCCTCCTCCAGCTCGGCCCCCCTACGTTCCAACTGGGACTGCCCCCGTTCAACCACCGCTCTGTGCTTAGAGCGATACCTTCGATACTTTTTCAGCATCTTCTTGTGAAGGGCCGTCCGTTTCTGCTCACGGCGCCCCCTCTCCACCTCCAAAACAAGGGTCTAAAAAGAAAAACAGAAGTAAGCATACCTCGAATCAATCTTAAAACACATGGAAGGACAAAAGGGAATAAAGAATTACCTGCAAAGCCATGCCAGAAATCTTCCGTGACAGCTCCACATCCTCCACGGTACTGAGCGCCTTACTCTCGGAGGCGGCACACAGCAGGGTAAGGGCCGAAGCAGCCTGTTCGCTGTTTAACAGCAAGTTATAAGCCGCTGGAATTGTAATGTGGCGCTCGGACCCATCCGACATCATCTCCACATGGGTAAGGCCACCCACAAACTCGTCGACATCCTCCTGAGCGATGTCGGAGTCCGATCTCTCCGTTTCCTCGCCTGGTCCCTCGACGTTGGTCGACGATCCCCCCTCAACTGCAGGTGCGAAACTAGCACCGGGAGCAACACCCCTCTGACGAGCCGACCTCCCAGACCGAATAGCGTCGACCATGAATGGTCTGCGCGTCGGCTGGGGCACGTCACTTCCCTCGGCCTCGGTGGCCACCCCCTTACCCTTCTCGAGCCTTCTCCATTTTCTGTCTGACGATTCCCCGTCATCAGAGGGTCCGTCCATGGGTTGCAGAGTCGGCATGGTCGTAGACGTGGCCCCCTGTAAAGGAGCTGGAGAAGGATCCTCTCGGACAGACTCAACCAGTATATCGTGAGCGGCCGAGGCAACGTCAAATCAATGCAGAGCGGGAATCGGTGCCCTCTTCCTAGAAGCGCCTCGACCTGTCGCCATAAAATAAGTAAGCAAAGTTGAAGAATATATAAAGCAAAAATCAAAAATCTACCTGAAGAGACTTTGGGGCCGTAACGCTGCAGGAAGGCAGGCCAAGTGCGTGTCTCTTCCGCGTAAGGAAGCAAGCCCTTAACCCATCCCCTGAGGTTGGCAATGAGCCGGGGCGGGTGAGCCATAGCTACAATATAATGGTCAGAATGGCAACAGTCATGAGTAACACAGAAGCTGACAAACTATAAATACTTACGTCTCGAGTTCCACCTCTCTGGGAACCCTGCGGGATTGGAGACCATGTGCTCGGTCCTAATAAAAAAATATTTGCGCCAGAACCCACAACTCGCTCGGTCGTCGGTTTTGACCACCAACCCTTTCGTACCACGGCCTCTCAGATGCACCATGGTCCCCCTTAGATAGCAGGCATTGAATAAATGAAGGAGGTGATGGACCGTGACTTTGCATCCGGTCAACTCCGCGTACTTGGTCAGCAGCCGGAGCACCTTCAGAGTATACGGCGTAAGTTGAGCCGGACACACATTGTAGAACCGACAAAACTCCTCCGCCAATGGGAAAAGAGGGAGGCTATAACCGATCGAGAAGGAGTATTCATAAAAGGCACAATATCCTGGCCGATGAACGTCCACATGATCCCTTCCCGCCGGAACCATCTTTACGTAGGCAGGTATGCCGTACTTCGTGCGGAGGTCATCCAAGGGTTTCTGTAACGACTCCGAAAACTCTGGAGTCGGAATGGGGGAATCTTTACTAAAATCACTCCGGGATAATATATGTTTTGGCAACAATGCCTCCACAGTGAGAGGACTGATGTCTTCTTCCCCCACTTCTCCACCATCAGAAGATGGCGGCACATTCGCAGGGGCAGCCGCCGGGACCCTCTCGTCAGATCGGCAAGGTTTATGCATGGTTTTCAAAGAAGGAAAGAGTTAAGCGCAACCCAACAAAATAATAAAAAGAAAGAGGGTTTCGATCAAGGGGAAACACACCGGAATGGGAAAATATGTATTGAAGGTCTGGAATCCTCTTGCAAATGACCAAAGTTTGAATCAAGTTGAACCCTTCTCCTATTTATAGGGCTGATTGGCGCCATAATCGAAGAAGCAGACGTCGAATCGGCACGGGAAACCAGGCGCAAAAAGCTTCTGATCCCCTTGCCTCGAGAATACGCACAATGATGACGCATATGAATGCTGACGTCACGTAAGGAAAGGCATTTCGCTTCAACGATCTAACAATCATGATTACTATCCCCTGCTTGTCACGTCACAAGTCATTGACAAAGTCAAACTCTCCCGGCACGGAGGAATCGATTCCGCCCATTTAGGACGCATTCGCTGCGACCCCGACGAGCGGAGGGACTAACTGTATGGGGTCGAATTTGACCAACTACGTTCTTCAAGCCAGCACGACCGAGCAATTGTGCGTAAGCCCGGTTAGAAGAGCGACCTATGAGCAACAAGATGGACGACTCCACGACCACGCTGGCCTCTCCATAATATGTACTTTATTTTTTGCCTTTTTGTATTCGAGGAAGGATCCTCTATTATATAAAGAGGATCTAAGCCTTGTAAAAGGGGGACTTCGGATTATTGAAAATACAATCTCTCTCTTCTCTCTCTCTCTAACATTATCTCTCTTATCTAACAGAAGTTTATCACTTTCTCTCATCAACTTTGTTTATCTTATTTTTATCTGATTCTATATTCAAGATCATCCTAGGGTTTATTATCTTCCACTACGATTTACCCCTTCATCTACATTGATTGATTTGCTTAAAAAGTATTTAACCACTTTTGGGCAAAACAATATTGCTAAGACTGTACTCTTTCACAGGCCACACAATTTGTTATCTGAACTATCTTATCTATCATCGAAACGGAAGCTTTTCTTGAACCCTACTAGTGATCCTTTTTTCTTATCCAAAAGTAGTTTACCCTTATCCAAACCCTTCCATGTACCACCACCACCAACCACTCGCAGATTTTCTCGTTAACTGAGTAAACACATAGTTCACATCTGTGGTCTCACCATCTGGGGATAAATCATGGAATATATCACATGTCTTCTTGTTACCATACAAGTCTGCTTGTCGAATACGATCTCTTTGAATAGACTGACCACAAACAAATTAAACTTTAGTAGATAGTTTATGAGTTCCTCATCAATAGGCCAAAACCTGAACCCCATTGAGTTATTACTACTTCCACTAGTGTTCATCATCATCATTGTGAGCACGTAATTTTGCCCCATATATAAAACTACTTCTAAAAATAGTTCAAAAATAAATTTAATTACTTTTATAGAATTTTAGGAATTTTTCTTTTGGTTTGCATTTATTTGCATTGTTCATGCATATTTAGAAATATTTTAAATCATAAAAATCATCAAAAATATTTTATCCTTCATTTTGTGTGTTAATTGTATTTAGGATTTAATTGCATTGTTAGCATTTAGTTGCATACTAATTGCATCCTTAAAGCACAAAGACACAAAATTGCTTTAATTATTTTTACCTTTCTGGTTTAGGTTTAAGTGATTAGTTAAGTAGTCAATTTTTAGGTCAAGTAGTTAAAAGGGTTAATTGTGTGAAATAAGTGCAACTAGAGTAATATATGTGAAAGTGGTTGTTTGAATAAATGCAAAAAGCAGAGGATGAAATGGGTATGCCTATGTTACATTCAAATTGGGCCCAGAATTTTGATGGCCCAATTCCCTCCAACGTCCAACCCGCCCCAATTCTCATTTGTCTACGTGGTCCATTCTCTTAATAAACCAAACGACACCATTTTGGTTTAAGCAATCCCAGCTCTTCATCTCCGTTGATCCAATGGTCAAGAACTGACCTTTCCATCCCTTAAGAAAGTCGGAACAGACCCCCACCCTAATTAAATTCATCTCTCAAACCCTTCTGCTCTCCTCACTATTCTGCCACCGCCGGAAATCGCTCACGGCGGCGGCCAACCACCAAACGATCCCAAATTATCACCCTACAATCCCCAACCCCTCCTCGGTCTGAATCTACTACCCGTTTCCCTCAAATCCTTCTACATCACCTCGAATTATAGATCTAATATTCCAGAAAAACCTAGTTTAACCCCCTTTCTGATTTCTTCGTTAAATTTAATTCGTTTTGATTCGAAGCTTGCATTGATCGATTGCTCTTGACGAGAGAAATACATTAATGTTAGTTTTTGCTCATTTCAAAGTCGCCGGAGTCCATCCAAGTTGCCGCTGACTGTGCCGAGGTGCCTTTCTTCCTTTTGCGCTGTTTCTCTGGCCGGCGATGAGGTCTCCGATTGGTATTCTATTCCTTTCTTTATCTCTATTTTTTTATTGCTTTAGATTAACTATGTGTTTAGTTGATTACATTAATTAGGTTCACTTGGTAAACTGGTTCAGTGTGCTGAGTATTGTTGTTTGAATTTCTTTTGTTAGAATTCAGTTGAGTGTAAAATGTCACGACCCTAAACCCAACCCGGTCGTGATGGCACCTTCTCGTGAAGACAAGGCCAGCCGACACACTTTCAATCCTCTCTAAACAATTAATAATAAAAAATACTCAGTCTTTAACATGATGAAAATCCCAAAAATAAGTAGTGAATAGTATAATTTGCGGAAATAAAAGCCAACACAGCCCGACATCGGGGTGTCACCAGTCATGAGCATCTAAAACAACCCTAGAATTCTGAAGTCTAATCCTCTTCTACATAACTGAATCAAAAAGAACTAAGATAGAGGGAGAATGCACTGGGCTGCGAATCGCCTAGCAGCTACCTAGTAAATCTCCGAAGACCTGCTGGAACTATCAACCCTCAAGAGCAGGACCTGTAGCGCCCGAATCTGCACACAGTGGTGCAGGGAGTAAAGTGAGTACTCCAACTCAGTGAGTAATAAAAATAAATGAAGACTGGGAAATATAAAATCACGTAAGGCACAACATTAAGCTAAAAGAGGCTCAACACAATCAGTAAATATAATTAAGCAGTGAAATCTCATAAACATCCTTTAAACAGTTAAACAATATACCGAAAAAACAACTAAAAAGGTAAACACATAATAACTGCCCCTCGGGCACAATAACAACAGAATCAGCCCCTCGGGAAATATCACAGAACAATACCAGCCTCTCGGGCTATGTCTCATATTACAATGGGTACCCGCGCTCACTGGGGGTGTACAGACTCCGGGAGTGGCCCCTTACGGCCCAAGCGCAATATCAATCCATCTCGTGGCATCATAAATAGGCTCTCGGCCTCATATCAATCTCAAGCCACCTCGTGGCGTGCAAATCTCAGGCCCTCGGCCTCATTAGTATAATCAATATATCACTGTTGCGGCGTGCAACCCGACCCAAAGTATCCTCACAACACAGGCCCTCGGCCTTACTCAGTCAGAATCTCATAAGCCCCTCGGGCATCAGTAAAACATGAAGCTCAGCTCAAAATATCTTTAAAAATATCGTTTAATGTGTTTAAAACAGAATAACATAGCTGAGTTTTGAAAATAGTGAAAATATAGCATGACTGAGCACCAATATGAAATCAAACAGTGAGGAAAATATCATTTAAAATCCCCTAAGGGTTCAAACAGTTAGCACGAAGCCCATATATGGCATTTAGCCCAACATATAATAATATCAGACAATTAATTGTCAAATACGTAGTAAAATAGTCATTTGGGATGGACTAAGTCACAATCCTAACAGTGCACGACCCCACGCTCGTCATCTAGCGTGTGTCTCACCTCAACATAGTCGAACACTGTGAAATTCCGGGGTTTCATACCCTTAGGACAGCATTTAAAATCATTACTCACCTCAATGTGGCCCGAAATCTAGCTTGCAATGCCTTTTGCCCTTCGAATCGCTCTCCGGATGCTCCGAATCTACCAAAATCAGAACGTAACCATTAATTTATGCTAAAGGGACGAAGTCCACTCGAACATAATCGAAAAGCATCACGAAATCCAAAATTACCAAAACCCGACCCTCGGGCCCACATCTCGGAATTCGATAAATTAACATCATTAGATTCCTTATCTCCCCACGAGTTCATACATATAAAAAGTTCCAAAATCCGACCACAAATGGTCTTCCAAAACCTCAAGCAAAGGCCTAGGTTTCTAAGCCCTAGTTTCTCAACTTTACCTTTAATTACAGCTCTAATCCATGCATTAACACCATAAAAACGAGTTTTCATAATCCAAAACCTTACCTCAATGATGTCTCCTTGATTTCTCTTTTCAAAATCGCCCAAAGCTCCAAAATTCGTGTTAAAAAGTGAGAAAACCTTCTGAAAATCGCTAAGGAACTAACTTATATTTTCTGTCCAGACATTTCCGCATCTGCGGTCATTTCACCGCATCTGCGGTCTTGACCCCGCATCTGCGGTCCTCACTTAAATCCACTTCTCCGCATCTGCGAAGATCCAACCGCATCTGCGCCACCGCAGGTGCGGTCAAATATCCATTTCTGCGGTCCCAGCCCAAACGCCCTTCTGGCCACTTCTGCGGCCCATCTTTCGCATATGCGGCGCCGCACCTACGGTCCCCAATCCATAGGTGCAGAAATACCAGAAGCAGCACACTCAGCAGCTGCAACAATTCTTCAAACTCCCCGTCAACCATCCGAAATCAACCCGAGGACCCCGGGACCTCAACCAAAAGCACAAACATATCCCATAACCTTATTCAAACTTGTACCAATCTTCAAAACACTTCAAACAACATCAAAATCACCAAAACTCATCGAATTCAAGCCTAAGGTTCTAAATTCTTCCGCATTCCGCTTTTGATAAAAAACCCAACCAAACCACGTCCAAATGACCTAAAATTTTGCACATACATCCCAAATGACATAACAAAGCTACTACAACTTTCGGAATTCCATTCCGACCCCTATATCAAAATCTCACCTATCAACCGGAAAATGCCAAAAACTCAATTCCGCCAATGCAAGCCTAAATCTACTCCGGACCTCCAAAACACATTTCGATCATGCTCCTAGGTCCGAAATCATCTCCCGAAGCTATCCGAACCATTGAAACTCACATCCGAGCTCTCTAACACATTGTTGACTTTTCTAACTTAAGCCTTCTTAAAAGAGACTAAGTGTCTCAAACCTCCGCAAAACCTTTCCGAACCCGAGCCAACCAACCCGATCACATATAAAACCGATAATTAAAGTAAATAGAAGCAGAAATCGGGAAAATAGAGCGGTAACTCATGAGATGACCGGCCGGGTCGTCACATAAAAGAAGTTTGGGCCTGTTTGATCGGCGGCCCAGTGAGTGTGAAGGTCCATTTCGGTGTGGCCGACCTGTTGGTACAAGTCAAGGTCATTGGTTTGGTTGAGTGGAGATTGGCAGGGAATAGGAAGGTAGTTCAGGTTTTTAACTTGAAAGAATCTTTTTGTTAACTGTTGTAGGGCCTTGTAGAAGAGGGCAAATGGATCAAAGTGTAATAAAATAGTAAAGAAAGTTAGGTGTTTAGGGAATAAGGAGTGAAAACAGAAATAGAAAAGGACTAAAAAGAATTTTAATAACCGAAAGATATTGAATTCTGTTCTATATAACAAACTGCTCCTTGTCTCCCTCACACATAGGGATTCACACAGACTCTTACACACGCAACTCACACTAATAACACATTCACTCTCAATACACTCTGTTATCATTCAGTCCCCCTTCTCTCACGCAACTCTCACCTGAAAGAAAAGGTAAAAACAATTTTCTGGATTAAAAAATTTGAATTCCAGATCTGAACACCAAAAACTTTAAAAAACAAAAACAAAACAACCAAAAAAAAGGAATCAAAATTGTTTCTGATTTCTAGTCAATTGCTGCATATTTCCGTATTTTTCAAAGTTGTTGAGTTGAAATTTGCTGCTGCTGTATGCTGGAACTTTGCTGAGCTCTATTTAAATCTGTTTTTGGCCTTTGTTTGGTTTTCTCCTAGAGCTTTCTAGCCTTGAACTGGTAAGTTCATACACTCATGTATTTATGTCTTTCCTTGAATGACAAGCTTCTGATTTCTTTGAAATTTAGATTGATCTGTTGAATTCTCATGTTAGCATAACAACATGAACTGATTTGCATCCATTGTTTGCTATATTACTTGAGAAATAGACATAAAAGTAGACCGTGAAACTATGAGTTTTTCTCTGTTACTGATTCTCTTATCTCATGATTTGATTAAACATGAATTCTAGACTCGACACATTAGTAATATTTCGTTTAAGTGATCTTTAGTTGTAATTCATAATGAGAAAAGGCCACTATTACAACAGATATGGCGGTCGTTCATGGATCTGGCCATTAATTGGTGAATTTTTGTAGACCTCAAAGCCAAAATATTTTATTAGATGTGTTTGGAGCCACTGTAAATCGTTTTGCTCAAATAGAAGTATAAATTTTCATGTTGGGACTGTAATATAAATTTTGGACATGAGTGTATTGTATTATGTAACGTAGTTAAAGTAGATGTTAAAATCTGCTCAATTCAGGATGTGAACACAAGCATAAATGTAAGGATGATTATTGTAGTTGATTTTATTATGTTTGGAATTAGAGTTAATTTCTTTCAATTTAGAATAACAGCTGTTTGAAAATCAATGGCTACAACTGTAATAAGAGTAATGTTTCAACTCTGATAGGGACTAATTGTGGGCCTGAAGTTAAGAGATTTGGAGCCCATACCGAGTTTTTGATAATTCACTGGCGTAAAGGCTAAGTGAGCCTGCCACTTCCAAAAGGTTTTGATGCGCTGGGCCTCATCTTAAGCCTGATTTTGACTCACTTGGACCTGTTGGAGGTCCTAGTGTTAGCTTTTAATTAAATTCAAGTTTGTGCTACCTTTTTGAAAGTAATGATACGTTGTTAATAAAGAAGGTGTGACGAAATAGTTTAGGCTACAGTTCATTCCTTCTCTCATTTTTCACATGATAATTGTTTGATGAATTTATACTAATTAGCTATTTATTTTCTTATGGAGCAATGTCATTTACTGTACAGTTGATAGGCCAGTAAGAAAAGAAAGTACAAAAGAATGCATTTCAATACTCGTTTATAAGAGTGGAAACGTCAGTGGAGATATAAGTCTACACTTGGGGTCTAAAATCACAATGATCTTCAGTATCTACATATTTTCTTGATGGAGCAATTTCTAAAATTGTGGGCCTTTACGTTTAATCCCAAAGTTTAGGAATTTGAACCACTCATGAACATCATAGTTTACTTTAGACGCGCTTTTTTAATCTACTATCATGATTATGTACACGTTCGCGTGACTTAATTATGATTCCCAAAATAAATCAAGGTACACGTTTGCGCGATTTTGGCCAAACACTCTTAATAATAATAAAGTGTTATCAATTGTGTACACGTACACGTGACATGATTTTTGGCACAATAAACCAAACGGATTCACACATACGTGATCCGTTTCAAAAGATAATTCCATAATCTAATAATCAAGTAATATAAATGCCATAAAAGGTAAAACGCACGTAGGTTCTAAAATACGTAATTAACAGATAATCAAGCCAAATTATGATGATAAAGCGACCGCGCTAAAATTGCGGAATCCGGGAATGCCTAACACCTTCTCCCGGATTAATAAAATTCCTAACCCGGTCTTCTGTGTTTCGCAGACTTTAAACAGAGTCAACTTTTTTTATTGGGATTCTAAAATAAACCGGTGACTCGGAACTCCGTAATTAAATAATTTTGAGTGGCGACTCTTTTAAATAAATAAAATAAATAATCCCTTTTCAACATCACTTAAATTGGAAAAATTCATTCCCCGTAAAAAGGAGGTGTGACAGCTGTAGTGACTCTGCTTGGGAACGAACCCAGAATCACTGGTTTAGGGTTCAGAATTTGAGCTTGTAATGTGATCTATACTTGGCTTCTTGATTGTTGATATTACTATGTTTGTGGGCCTAATGTGCTAATTGCTGCTCATTTATTGTTTTGATATTGTATGAACTGTATAAACTGTCTTCTTACGCCTCCCTTCTAAGTCTTCTGAATTTATGGTGCACACGTTCGCATGACCCATTTTTTTGTTAGAGGTCATACCAATTAGAACGAAGCTGGGTCAGTAACTAGGCCGGATAGACTTTTGTGCTCCCGGTACATTTCCCCACCTCGGGTCAAGCTGTCCGCTTGGGTAAGCCATGTCTAAAACATTCCCTCCAGGATTTAAACCTAGAATAACATAGCCTCATGCCGGATTCCTAGTAGGAACGTTTGTTTCATCACGTGTATTTGACTTTGGGGACTCAACACATGGGTTGGATCCGTACCTAAAATTACAAAACCATCCTGATGCATCTTACATGCTACTTGTGCTTTTTGTTTGATCTATTCTGCATGTTGACCGGTTTCTAGAATAGGGATAGTTGAAAAAGAAGAAGGAAAGAAGCAAGAATGAGAGGTAGGAGAGAGAAAATTCATCTGGTTTTTTAAAAATCTCGGTATTTGAAAAGTCCCGAAACACTGCCGAATTTTTGGGGAAAAAAAAAGAAATATCATTTCAAAATGAGCTAAATTTTGTGTGTGCCATGTGTCACACCTCCTTTTTTACTACACCCCGCAAGGGGTGTAAAGGAGTTTTTTCAATTAAAGGACAATCGGAACGGGATTTATTATTAAGATTCAGAGTCGCCACTTGGGAGATTAATGGTGTCCCAAGTCACCGGTTGAACCCCTATCCGAGGAAAATATGACTCTGTTAACAGTCCGCGTACCAGAAATCCGAGTAAGGAATTCTGTTAACCCGGGAGAAGGTGTTAGGCATTCCCGGGTTCCATGGTTCTAGCACGGTCGCTCAACTGTTATATTTGACTTATTTATTTGACTTTAGAACATGTTTTAACCTATGTGTTTTTGAACTTTGAACCGCTTTTATTATTATTATTTTTAAGGAGAATTGCAACGTCGTGAAAACATGTCTCGAACCACGTCACATAAATGCACCCGTGGTTTTTGACATGTTTCAACTTTGTTGAGATTTGGATTTGGGTCACATAAATGTGCACCCGGGTTTAGGAAGGTAATATTATTAAATGCCGGGCCTACAGGAACTAGCGTATTATTAACTTTGCGGGAGGCCATGAAATTCGCTAAATGGCACGCCCCGAGGTCTAAAATATTTTTATGTAAGTATTTAAAGAGGGCCACGCAATTCATGGTTCTGTTTAGCGCGGCGCACCTCATTTTTATTTTAAAAGGCAACCTAGAGCAACTACAATTTTCTATTATGTATTGTCTCTAAAAAAAAAAGAAAAAAAGGCCCTAATTAATTAACATTTCCACTCAGTTAAAACTTGAAAGGGTGTGGGCTTCGGAAATCAGCCCAAAGAGGAGGGGTTTCCGCCCTATTTCATAAGGTTGGCCAGTCATGGGCCTTTCCGGTGTGTTAACAAAGCTGAGGCCCAAATTGATTAGAAACAAGGTGCCCAGCCTGGATTCATGAGCGGGTCCTAGACCAAACTGGACTCAATCAGAATTTACAGTCTCTAATCCAATTCAGATTGTTCAAATTGCATACCATGAGTTTCATGACAGGAAGCCAATTAGTTCTACCAAATTAACAAATGCTATTTTTGCTGAATTTGAGATTTATATCCCAATTTGTGTTTTTAGATAATGAGTTGCTACCAGTACTCACTGAGTTCAAAGACCTAATCAGGAGGCAACTTATGTTTGTATTGGAACCTTAAACTCAAGGGCTTAAGAAACGTATATTATCTGATTTCAAACTAAGTTACTGAGATCAAATGCGAAAGCAATGCCTTACTGCACAGATTTATTGAACCAATACTACATATATTTATTTGACCTAAAGTTAACATGGAAACGAACACACTCACTGATTTCAACATCAATCTCGAGTTCACAACAGTTATACAGTTTTTAAAAGTTAAACTAGCACAAGGAATTGGATCACACTATTTTATACTAATACTGATATAGAAATGAACAAATTTTGAGTTTAAAATCCAAACCGTCTAGATTAATTTACAATAGTCTATCACAAGTAAACAGTTTAAATCTACAACACAAATAAGCATCACTTTCATTTCATCTTCAACTTGCGATCTACATCAAAGGGAAACTAGGATGTGTACCTGGAAAGCAAATGAAATTTAAGAGAAAGAGATGAGTCAGCCGTAGTAGGTAGACAGAATCAGCAAGGAAATCAACAGCACAAGGTCAAATTTGAATCCAAAAACAGCCTCAAAAGCCCAGAAGTGAAGAGAGAAGAAGCAGCACCAATGAATTGCTCAAAATAAACTCGATAGAACCCAGCAAACTTAAAATCGAACCCAGAAATACTTCTGCCAGTAAATACCCAGAAAACAGCCTAACTAATACCCAAAGTAACTTGAAATTGGATCTCAGAACACTAGGAATTGGAATGAACAGCTAACTCGCAATCAGTCTAAAATTTCGATGTAACAACACCCATTTTTTGAAGTTTTCTCTTGTTTTCTACTTTTTGTTTTTTTTGGTTTTTGAAGATTTGGAATTTGAAATTCGAATTTCAGATTTGAAACTTGCAGGACACTTTTGGGGGAAGTTTTAGAGGCTCCAAAACACTTCTCGCTTAAGGCAAAGAGGACTGCCTTTTATAGGCATAAGGGAGGGCAGCCCTTAATTTTCTAGTTTCTTTTCAGTCCCTCTTTATTTTTCAGTTTTTATTCATTCAGTCCTTTATTTACTGACTTATTGCCCAAGTTATACCACCTATTTTCTAAACTTCAAACTTAAAACCCACTCTAGAAACTTCTAGGAAGTTCCTTTTCAGTTACTACAATATTCTCTTATCTAAAATGCCTAACTTGCCCTTTATCTAAGCTGAAATTTACCCAAACTAACCCAACTTCTTTACCTCAGTTAACAACTATGGTTAAACACTAAAAGGGACTAACAATTCAACTAAGTCCGAACAAACTCCTAAAGTTGCATCAATTATCCTAACCCATTAATCACAAATGGAGAACAAGGTTAACTAAAGTGCTAATCCTAACTAAGCTCAATTACTACACAAACCACCCATTCAAGGAAATTTAACTATAGTCTAAATATCAGCTACAACCAAATAAAGCTTAAACAAAAATTAATCTAACTAATCTGATTAACAATAGAAATCTTAAATGTATTAAGAGCTAACACAGCAATGAACCAATCAATTAACATCAAACAGAGCCTAATTGAAACCAATTATGAAGATCAAACGAACAAAAATCAAACATTCAAAATGACAGTTAAACCTGGAATCCTACTATTGAAATCTACGAGCAAATTACTAAAATAAACTAATTATATGGTAAAGAAAAATCAGAACCCTCAACTGAAATCCTAATTCACCACAACAATAACAAACTCTGAATAAAAACAAAACAATAATAATAATAAAAAAAATAACTGAAAACAGAGAAGAAAAGAAAAACTCACGGATTCACTGTTATAAGCCTTCCTCTTGACTTAATCTCGAAATTGGCATTTTTATTAATGTTATAGGTTTATTTTGTTGAAATAAACATATAACATTATTAAAAAAAAATCAACCAAGTGCAGAAAATTCCAAAACAGCATCGAGACTTGAAAACCCTAGATTCGAAAGTTCGTGAAGATCCAGTGGGATTCGAAGGGAACAAGTTAAGGATTTAGGAAGAGGGTGGTGAAAGGAGTGTGTGGTGTGATTTTGGGAAGTTTTGGGTAACTTTGCGTTTTGGACCGACACTTCAAACTGATATTCGAAAAGCTCGGTGGTGATTCGAGGGAAATGAACCATGGATTAGGAATGAGGGGAGTGAGAAGGTCTTATGGTGTTACTTTGGTGGTGGTTGGTGGTGTTTATGGTGGCGCCGCCATGAGGAAGGCTGAGGGATTTGGGGCGGCCATTGCTAGGGTTTCTGGTTAGAGAGTTGTGGTGAAGGAGACGAGACGGGGGGGTAGGGGCGGTGGGGACGATCGGACAATTATATGTTTAGTGGAAGGGGCTTCTCAACCGTCAGATCAATGAACATAGACGGTTGAGATTGGGCTTGGGTGAAACGACGTCGTTTGGTGTGTTAAACAGAGCTGGCCGTTTGGACCGGGTTTGGGGCGTTTGGGCCTGGTCCGGGGGTGTATTTGGTCCGATTTTGGGGTCTCATTTGGGTGGAGACACACCTGGCCCAAATTCGGGCCTTTTTAATTCTTTTTGTATTTGTTTTCTTTCCTTTTCTCTTCTTTTTTTTATTTTTTATTTTCTGATTTTATTAAATGCAAGATTAAAAATGAAAAATCCAAATTGACTCTAAAATTATACTAATTAGTTTATAATTCCTAATTAAACGCAAACTAAGACAATTAAAAGTATAAATGCAAAAAACCTCTTTAAAGTAACTTAACTACTAATTGATCCTAAAGTGCGAAATTAAACTCTAAATGCAAATGTCAAGTATATATTTTTGTATTTTTCATTAATTAAAATGCACAAACAAAATGCAAACAATTATCACAAAATATCACACAAATCCTCAAAATTGTAAAATAACGAAAGAAATAATTTTGTTTGAATTACTGGAATAACTCATATAGGGCAAAAATCACGTGCTCACAGCTGCCCCTCTTTGCTCGGGAACACGAAGATTTTCCGTGCAAAGATAAGTGAGCGGATTCGAGCGATTTTTGCCTGTTCGAATACTCCGTGTGAAGCATTTTTGAAAGATTTGACCGCACCCTGCTTCTGAGGTTGCCTACTTATCCTTGGCTAAAAAGGAATCAGGTCAGTGTAGTTCGGGAAGGTTTGGTAGCTGGGACTACCAGGAGTTGTGATTTCACTGCTGTTGCTGCTGCTACTGCTTGCTGACCCCCTTATTACACCGTGTCAAAATAAAAAGAAGCTAGCCTAAGCTATTGATGCAATGATGAGAGTAAAACTCAGTTTTTCTGCCCTAGTTTGCACTAAAATAAAGAATATTTTCTGCCCCAGTTTGCACTAGGAAGATTTGTGAGTTGTTAGCAAAATAAAGACACCTAAGCTATTGATGCAATGATGAGAGTAAAACTAAAGACTTGACTGGAATGCACGATCCTGTGAGTAAAACCAAGGACATTTGACTAGCAAATTCATCAGACTAGGTCTTCTATCTTAGGAGAAAGATTCATCAGACTAAGTTTTTGATCCTAGGAGAAAGTTCATCAGACTAGGTCTTCTATCTTAGGAGAAAAATTCATCAGACTAAGACATCTATCCTAGGAGAAAGTTCATTAGACTAGGTCACTTTTGGTATCTTAGGAGAAAAATTCATCAGACTAAGATTTTGATCCTAGGAGAAAGTTCATCAGACTAGGTTTTCTATCTTAGGAGAACAATTCATCAGACTAAGATTTCTATCCTAGGAGAGAGTTCATCAGACTAGGTCCTCTATCTTAGGAGAAATATTCATCAGACTAAGATTTTGATCCTAGGAGAAAGTTCATCAGACTAGGTCTTCTATCTTAGGAGAAAAATTCATCAGACTAAGACATATATCCTAGGAGAAAGTTCATCAAACTAGGTCACTTTTGGTATCTTAGGAGAAAAATTCATCAGACGAAGATTTTGATCCTAGGAGAAAGTTCATCAGACTAAGATGTCTATTTTAGGAGAAAAATTCATCAGACTAAGATTTAGATCCTAGGAGAAAATTCATCAGACTAGGTTTTCTATCTTAGGAAAAAGATTCATCAGACTAAGATTTAGATCCTAGGAGAAAGTTCGTCAGACTAGGTCTTTTTGTTATCTTGATATCTTAGGAGAAAGTTTCATCAGACTAAGATTTTGATCCTAGGAGAAAGTTCGTCAGACTAGGTTTTCTATCTTAGGAGAAAAATTCATCAGACTAAGATTTAAATCCTAGGAGAAAGTTCATCAGACTAGGACTTTTCATCTTAGTAGGAAAAAATATGAAAAGCAATGGCGGCATTTTATGCACGCTAACATGACAGGCAAGGGCGAAGATTGGAGAAACTTCCCTTTTGTCGGCTCTCCTCTTCTGCCTTTTCTTTTCTTTTTTTTCTTTTTTTTTTCTTATTGTTGAACCAACTTTCTTGCACCGCTTTGTTCCTGTTTCAAACAAAGAAAACTTGTGAGTTTAAAATGTGGTGGTTAGTTTGTGGCCTTGAACTTTGAGGCCGGCTGCTTCTGCATTTGCCAAGATGACTGATTTCCACCCGAAGACCTTGCTTGTTCCCGATATCCTCTACTTGTTGCATTGCATGAACTGGCATTCCCCTAACCCTTATGTCTCATATGAATCCCAAAGCACGTCTATTGCTCCCACTTCGTGTACATGATGTTCTTTTCTTGACTTAACCACTGGCCTCGGCCTTGAAGTTTATTGTTCCTTCACTCGCCTTGATAACTGATTCTCACTTGGAGACCTTGCTAACCACTTACGTTGTTACCCTTAACACAGAAAATATCTCTGATCCGTTCACCAAACACCCTCCATCTGATATGTACCAGACCTTTCGTGTTTTACCGAAAATACCTTTGATCCGTTCACCCTAAACCCTTCATTTGTTGCGTTTGTTCATGAATTGACAAATACCAAACCTTTGCATTTCACAACGATCCCAAGGTATGTAGATTGTTGCCAACTCAGTGTGCCTGCTGTTTTTTCCTGACTTATGACGATTTGATATGCTGGCCAGATCCTGTTTTGTTCAATTGGAAAGCTGGTGGCAGATTTTGAAGCCATTTCTCACTTGTTATGACCAAACAGACTCAGGAAGAGGGAGTAAATAAGACAAAAGGAACAGAGTAAAGGATAATGGAAAGAGATGATTCCGAACAAGAAAACTACAACGTAGAAACCTATTGGATGTGGATACCGACTCTGATGACCTTGACATGCACCTGCAGCCTATTCTGTTAAGCAAATCTGATGTTCAGCTCTTGTTGTACCTTTTCGCCGTGAAACTAGGCTTCAATGCTCCGCTTATCCGATTTGAATCACAATCCTTTTTCGACTTGTAGTGCCCGAAGGGTTTTCACCATCAAACCTCTCTCATTTTGGGTCTTTCTCTCATCTCACCGTCGCCTTATGGTACCCGTGAAGGTTTTCACCAATAAGACACTCTCATTTTTGATTTCTCTCAGCCTTCATTGCCTTGTGGTACCCGTGAGGGCATTTATCATCAAGACTCTCTCATTTTCCCTTTTTCTGCTTGGACCGGAGTGTTATTCATAGCATAAATCTCCTCTTTTTGCTCGACTTGGCATTCTCTGAAGACTCAGAAGGTCTTTCTTTGGACCGTAGTGCAGGCTTTTGGACGGGGTTAGAAAGAAAGGGTATCAAAGGCTCAAAACAATTTGACGTGGGTTTAAAACTACAACTTTCGGGATCAAACCTCTTGCACAACCACAACTGCTGCCCCAGTTTCTTTCTTGGGGGCTTTTGGATTTTTATTTGGTGTGACTGAACCTCAGAGAGAGGCTGCCTACGTACCCTTTCGGGATCAAGTCAAACGTAGTTCAGGTCATAGAATTTCTTCGTTGTTGCGATCTTTCCTTTCTTCCACTTCTCCTTTTCTTTCTTTTCATTTCTTTTCTTTTCTTTTTCTTTTCTCTTATTTTTTTTCTTCTTTTCTTTTCTTTTCTCTTCTTTTTCTTTTCTTTTCTTTTCTTTTCTCTTCTTTTTTTCTTCTTCTTTCTACTGTTTTTTCTCTTGTTTCTCCTCTTACTTTTTCCCCTCTCGGGCTTACGAGTTTTATTGTTGATTCCGAAAGAGGGGTATGCAAGAAAATAACCGAGGCTCAAAGGGGTACCAAAGGTATAAAGTGTTTGGATAGCTAGAACAAAATGCCTTCGTCATTCCAATCTCCTAAAAACATGCCAAGTACAAACTACATAATTAAACAAACATGAGGAAAGGGGTAACATCTTTTGATTGCCACCAGAATTACTAACCATATCCACACATTTGCCTTCTACATTTGTCAATTACCCAGCACCATTGGACAACAATCTCCGGTACCACGAACGACCCCTTGTAGACTTGGGGGGCAAAACTTGCCTTGGTTTCAAACCGATGTGGCATGATGCATTTCAATAGTATTTCTTTATGTTCCGTCTGCCCCAGTTTTCACACAATTTGGGCTCGAACTGATCTCAAAAATGCCCTTGCGTATGTCCCTCAAATGTCCTTAACATCTTCAACATTGTTTCATTGCTTCATTACTAAACTGACTTTTAAAACCAGGCTGAGAATTATTCGTGCATGTCATATGACCAGAACCAGCATTGAAAAAGAATTGTAAAAGGAGAAGAAAACTAAACAAAAATGACTAAAAATGGCAAAAAAACAGAGAATTGCATTAGACAGACGGTGAAAGGGCTTAAACAAACAAAACAAACTACATAAACTGGGGTCCAATCCTAAAACAAACCTAGATAACATTGACATGACTAAAGAAACTAGAGCATGATGAAAGGATAGAAGGGTTTGAGTCACAAGGACAATATCCGGATTTACAACCCTGAAAATACCCGGACAATAGAAATGACACCAAACTAAGCCACTTAGACTCTCTTCAGCTAGCCAAGAAATGGAACATCTTTCCAATTACCAAGCGCGGCATCTTAGTCACTGGGTTCCACATCAATATTAACAACTTCAAGATCATCAACTTCATTCAGCAAGTTCCCAAGAGGATTAGCATGCTCCCTGTCACTTGTCATTGATCGCAATTACCCCTTCTTGAATCATTCTTTCTATTTCCCTTTTCAAAGAACAACAATCGTCAATGCTATGCCCTTGGACATTAGAGTGGTACATGCATCGTACAGTAGGATAAAAGCCTTTTTGCATGTGGTCTGGAGTATAGCGAGGAGCGGCTCAATCAGGCCAGAATGCCTTAACTTTTCAAACAAGCTCGTGTAGGATTCCCCAATTGGCGTGAAACTATTCCTTTCCTCTGTTTTCTTCCCTGCCCCAGGTTTCGAGGGTTGTTGGGTGCTCGGAAAATGTTGTAAAGGCAAGGAGGCATTATGCGGCGCTGGTGCTCGCCTAGGGAGTGACCTGATGGTTAGACATATGACCGGACATTATTCGGAGGATAATACCGAAGTGGATTATGTGGAGCTCGGGGATAGGTTTGGGGTTGGGGTCGAGGTTGGTTGTAATATGGTGATGGGCCCCTGGACCAAGCTCTTGATTCAACTACTGTAACATCTTCTTTCTTTTTCTTTCTCAATACCCCTCCAATGCCGCTCTGGATAGCCTGGGTAGTTGCCTTGATTGCTGAATAGCTTATGATTTTGTTGGATTTAAGCCCCTCCTCTACCATACTTCCCATTTTTACTACCTCGTTGAAAGATTTTCCTAATGCTGACACCAAGTGACCATAGTAGGTGGGCTCCAAAGCCTACAAGAAGTAATCAACCATTTCGCTTTCTTTCATTGGAGGATCGACTCTTGCCGCTTGCTCTCTCCACCGGAAACCGTACTCTCTGAAGCTTTCCCCGGGCTTTTTTCTCAATTTTAGTCAGTGACAGACGGTCCGGGACCCAATTTCGAGATTATACTGAAAGTGCATGCAAACGCCTGGGCCAAATCATCCCAAGTGTACCATCGAGCATGATCCTGTCGAGTGTACCATTCCAAGGCCGCACCATTTAGACTTTGACTGAAGTATGCCATTAATAACTCGTCCCTTCCCCCAGCTCCTCTCATTTTGCTGCAGAATCCCCTTAAATGGGCCACCGGATCACCATGTCCATCATATAAGTCAAACTTGGGTAGCTTGAATCCTGCTGGCAACTGGACATCGGGAAACAAGCACAAATCCTTGTAGGCCACACTGACTTGGCCACCCAATCCTTGCATGTTCCTGAAGGATTGCTCCAGGCTTTTTACTTTTCGAAACATCTCTTCCTGTTCCGGATTCTTAAGTGGCTTGTCAGTTTCCATCGGGAGCTCAAAGTGAGGGGTGTAGGAATATGGCTCAGGAGCTTTAAAGGTAGGCTCAGGAGGGTAGTACTGGCTGTCGTGAGTTTGAAACAATGGCTCACTGGAAGATCTTTGCAATGTGGCAGGTGGAGGCGCCACAAAGACAGGGGTGATTGGTGGAGGAGGGTTTTGTTTGGGTAGTGGAGCTTGGGGAGGATAGGAGGTGGTGCCATAACTCTGTTGGTAGAAAGGGAAAGTTGGCGAGGAATTCACAGTAGGAGGCTCCTGGGACTGAGCCAAAGGTGGGATATATGCTGGATTGGCGGGATAAACTGGCGCCGGCTGACCCTTAGCCCAGGGCCTGATGCATCTCGGCCATCTGCTGCCTCAACTTATACATCTCTTCCCTCATTGCTTTGACATCTACCACGTCTACCTCTTTTGACGGGTCCATGATACTGGTATCCGATTCTTGGCCTGTCATGTTCAGTTTGTTTTTTGACCGGGTGTTGTAGGAATGGGTTGCCAGGATGCCAACCAACTAAACCACCTGCCTGGGCTCATCATCAACAACAACTTTGTTAGTGGTTAGAGCATCAACAAATAGATAGCCGCCCTTTTGGGGAATGAATGCACCTAAGCAGTTAACCATTTCTGTTATGACTTCGCTTGGTTGCATGCGTCATCCTGGCTTTCATTTTTCTTTATTTGCCATGCCTTTCCTCTCATTCTTCCCTCGTGTTTCCCATTGTTTGTTTCTTGCCTTTCCCTCTTTTCTTTTGCTTTTCTCTCTTATTTTTCCCTCTTTTCTTTTCCTTCTTTTTTTTTTGCCTTGGTTTTTCCTTGTTCCTATTCGCTCCTTTCCTCAAAATTGTTTTTCCGCTCTTTTCTTTCCTTTGCTCCCTTTTTATTTTCTCTTGTTTGCTTTTGTTTGGTTTCTTGTTTTCTTTTTGTTTTTCTTTTTTCCCTCTTTTGTTTTTCTTTCCCTTCTTGTTTTTTACCTCTTTCCTTTCATTCTTTTCTTGTTTTTCCTTGTTTTTCATTTAGTTATGGTCGAATCCTATGGAGATAGCCTACGTATCACGACCCCGCTTGAATCAGACCGAGCGTAGTTCTTACAAACAAATGCGAAAATAAGGAAACAATTTTTTGGGGAATTTTTCTCAATTTTTCATTAATAGCAACTGCGATTACAAAAGCTACCAGACTATTTGTTTTTCTTTTCCTCAAAAAGGGGAGTTACACAAACAGACTCAAAAACAAAAATACAGACTCGATTAACTAGGAATACATCAAAGGTTCAAACCGTGGGGCCCGCGGGGCATCACTCGGCATCGCCACGGGCCTGCGCAAGTTGAGAAGGTTTCAATGTCAACTGGGTCATCCTGGACAAGGAATTTTAAGGAAAAGTGTGACTTATTTAAAGAAAACTGACTATTTAATGACTTATTTTGACTTTAAAAGAAAAGTGGCTATTTTGTGTAAAAAAGTTTATTTAAGGAAACAAAGGCTCGGTAAATACGGCCTTTCAGCACTTCCGGGAAAGAGATTTTAAGGCTGTGCCCGCAAACCATTTTAACATGACTCAGGGTGGCTGTTCTTGCAAAAACAGCCTTCCAGCGCCCTTTTGGGGACATTCGGCATATTTTAAACAAGAATGGCGGCACCTGACTTATTTTGACAAAAAGTTAAAGTCTTGGTATTTTTTGGCTATTTTTGAAAAAGGGTGGTTGGACCCGATGAGGGTTGCCTACGTATCTCACATCCGGTGAGAATCAAACCTGCGCAGTTCGGGCAAATAAAACTAGCTATTTTCGAAAACTAAACTCTTTTTGGTTTTATTGGCAAATACACTATTTCTGAAAGCAAGACTCTATTTTTATATTTTCTTTTTCAGTGGCAAATAAAACAAACTAAAAACAAACTCTTCTTCTTTTTTTCTTCCATTTTTCTGAAAAATCCGGCAGAATTTCGGCACTACTTGGACATTGGTTTTTCTAATATAGGTAATTAACTCTCTACACTGCTATTTCTCTTTTCCCTTTTGTGTTTTTTAATTTTTCAAAGCCGGTCAGCATGCATGTCCCAAAACAGATAAATGCACAAGTAGGATGCATCAGGATGGTCCATTATTCCGGGTACACCTGTCCTAGACGGACCCAACCCCTGTGTTGAGTCCCCTAAGTCATATGCACGTGATGCAAATAAGCGTTCCTACTAGGGATCCGGCATGAGGTCAAGTTATTCTAGGTTCAACACCTAGGTATATGTTCTAGACTATGTACCCGAGCGGACAACTCGAGTCGAGGAGGGGGCTACGTACCTGTGACCCGCAAGATCGTCCGGCTTAGTAACTTGTCCGAGCCTCTTTCTTATTTCAGGGTATGACACTAACAGAATAGGGAGTCTCAACCAGTAAGCACATCCCCGGAGGTGAGAAGAGAAGGGTCTCGACACAGTTTATATACAGTTCAGATACTATCAAAGCGGTAAAGCATTTAGCACATTTAGCAGGAAACATGTAGGAAACTCAGATAAAGCCAAACATAACAATTATTCTTAGCTCGAATTCTTAAACCCTGAACCAAAATTCTGGGTTTGTGTCCCCAGCAGAGTCGCCAGAGCTGTCACACCTCCTTTTTACCTACACCCCTGGAAGGGTATAATAAAAGGAGTTTTTCCACTTAAAGGACAATCGGAACGGGATTTATTATTAAGATTCAGAGTCGCCACTTGGGAGATTAATGGCGTCCCAAGTCACCGGTTGAATCCCGAACCGAGGAAATTATGACTCTGTTAACAGTCCGCGAACCAGAAATCCGAGTAAGGAATTCTGTTAACCCGGGAGAAGGTGTTAGGCATTCCCGGGTTCCGTGGTTCTAGCACGGTCGCTCAACTGTTATATTTGGGATTTATCTGATTTCAAAACATGTTTTAGCTTATGTGCTTTTTAACCGTAAACCGCTTTTATTATTATTTTAACGAGAATTGCAACGTCGTGAAAACGTGTCTCGAACCACGTCACATAAATGCACCCGTGGTTTTTGACACATTTCGACTTCGTTGAGATTTGGATTTGGGTCACATAAATGTGCACCCGAGTTTAGGAAGGTAATGTTATTAAAATACGCGCCTAAAGCGACTAGCGCGTTGTTATCTTTGGGGAAAGCCGTGAAATTCGCTAAACGGCCCATCCCGAAATCTAAGTATTTCAATATAATATTTATTGAGGGCCCCGCAATTTATGTGTTTTGTTTGGCAAGGCTCGTCTCATCTTATTATTTAAAGGCCATCCTAGAGCAAGCTATGATTTTCTATTTAATTTGTCTCTAAATAATCCTAATTAATCATTTTTATCAATTGCTATTATTTAAAGTGATCAAGGAATTTGGGCCTCAAGTTCAAGCCCACACTTGAACAAGAGGCAAACCTCTTAATTCAAGCATGCTACTTAACTAGGAGGCCCAAAACCTATGTTGTAAATGTAATCCCATGATCTTAACATAAATCCCAACCTTCAGCATTTTTGGGCTTCAAATTTAGCCCCATAAAAGGAATTTTCAACCAGCTTGGTAAGAAACTGTTTGGTAATAGGCCTGCGATCAGGCCTAAATGAGAGGGAAAAACTGTTTGACACTAGGCCTTAAACAGATTCAGGCCCAGGTCTGATTCAAACTGAAGCAGTCACCTTTGGGCTTCGAAAAGGTGGCCCAGGCCTGTAGCATGAGGCTGCCAGGTCCAAACACAACCAAATATATAAACATCCCATCTATCAATTAAGTTCACAGCTATTCTTTAATGGAGGATTGACTTAACCTTCAAATATTGATTTTTATCAGGCAACCTCAAACCTAATTATCAAAGAGACATTCAACTCCTAAATTTCGCCCAATGTAAACCAAATTAATACATTCCCTGGACTGTTTTGTATGATTTAAACCTGTAAATGAACTGTTAAGCTATTTCTGTATTTGAATACACAACAAATTTGATTTAACACTAATATGAACAAATATCCATTCTGAATCCAGTTTTGAATTCATAACTCCTTTTGAATTTAACTGTGCATGGACATAACAATTACACCTGACTTAAACGTACTTAATGCTTTTCATAACACCTTAACACTTTATTATCTAACACATGCATGTTTATGGTTTTAGCACCAATTTCAGGCTGGTAACAGATTCTCAACACAAAAATGAACTCATATGAGGGGTCAAGCTATATTATGGCTAGCACTAGATAAAAGCTTCAGCTAAAGACCAAAATCAAAACACACTGAGAATCTAACTAGTGCTACTACACTGAGAATCTAACTAGTGCTACTACACTGAGAATCCAATTATACAGTCCAGTATACATACAAATCGAAAATTAAACTATGTCTAAAATCTGTTAACTATTAACATGCAACAGTCTAACAAGCACAATCTAAGGAGCAAATAGGCGAGTATTTCCATTTCATTTCCAACTTGAAAAGCTACACCGAATCAGATCCAAGGTGTGTACCTGGAAATTGAATTTCAACAAGAAGAGATGAGGATCAGCAGCAGATCAAGCAGTTAGCAGAGCAAATAGCAAGTCACAGCAGCAATTTTAACCCAGTAACAGAAGTACAACACCAAAATGAACCCAAAATAACTCGATTGAAACCAAAAACCCACTCGAAATTAATCCTAGCAGATCTCCGAAGCTTCAGCCACCAGAAACAAACCAAAAAGCTTTGAAATAACCCCTAAACGACTTGAAATTGAATCTAGGACCAAACTAGACTTGCAATCAATCTAAAATCTTAATGTAACAGTAGATTTTTGGATTTTCTGTTGTTTTTGTTGTTTTTTTTTTTGGTTTTTGGAGGAAAATAAGATCTAAGAGAAATTTTTGAATTTAAAATTCAAATTTGAGCTGATGAATGCTTGTGAGAGTGGGGGAGGGGGGGGGGAGGGAATTTTCAGAGCTACTAAACTTGTGAAAGAAGGCAGGGGTACTGCCTTTTATAGGCAGAATAGGGGAAGGAAGCTTCTAGATTTCACTCACATGTTTTCCCCCTCTTTTATTTTCAGATTTTATTTATTAGTCCTAGAGTTTTGACTTGTTGCGTAAGTTATTACACTAAACTATTGCAATATACACTAAGACCCTATTCTAGAAGAGTCTAGGGTGTTCTAGTTTGAACTACAGCATTCTAACCCCTTTTAAGTGCCCAAAATACCCCTGGATACCCCTGAAATTGCTAACCTAGGCAAACCCAATTCTCCAACCCTGATAATTGGTCAAGGATTGACCATGGTTAAGCAAAGATCTACCCTACTCAGCTATATCCAAACAACTAAACGAACAGTAATAATAAACAAACTACTGATTAAACTAGACACTGAAATAACAACAAAATAAAAATCGAACATTGACTAAACAGGGTCGCCTAGAAAATTGAAGCCTATACTTAGTAGAAACACTGAATTGAAACAATGGCATTCATCGAAACCAAATTAAACTAATCAGAAATCAAAATCAAAATTAACTAATCATTGAAACAATCACTAATCAATAACCAAATTATGAAAAACTGACCTGTTATGAATTAAAACTAACCTAATACGAATAGACACAAATCATGTATAAACTAATTAAAACCTACAGAAACATACATGAATGATTTAAACAAAGTTTAAACAAATTTTAAGATTCAGATAATAAAAGAAGAAAAAATAAAAATAAAAAAAAACTTACTCATGCTAGTTTGAACCAACTGAACTCCGATTCGAGCCCCGGAATGATGTACACGCGTGTTCTTCAGTAAAAACAAGCGAACACATTATCTCGAGACTTGACTCGAGCTCCAGACTCAGGAAATTGGGAAAATTCGAGGTACTCAGATTTCTAGGGTTCTGCCCCTTTTTTTAAAATTGAAATTCGAAGCATTGGAGGGGGATTCGAGCAAAGACAGACAAAGATTTGAGAAGAGGGAAGCTAAGAGAACCCAGGGTGTTATTTTGAAGCGGTTTGGGGAGTGGCGCCGCCGTGCACAGCGGTGGCGGCGCTAGGGTTTGAGTTATTTGGAGAGTTGGGATGGGATTTGAAAGAAACCAAGGCTAGATTCGGACTGGGGAGACGGAGAAGAGGCTATGGTGTAATTTTGGAGGGTGTTGGAGTTTTGTCGCCGGCGGAGACGATTTCTGGCCGGCGGCCTATGGCGGAGAGTGGCAGAGACGGTAGGGATTAGGGTAGTACGAGGAGGACGAAGATTTGGTCTCTAATGTTGTAAAGGGTGTTATTACACTTTTATGTAAAATGTGTGAACAAATCTGGACCGTTGGATGATAGGCGATGGACGGCCTGGATTTACCTGGGCCAAAACGACGTCGTTTTGTTATTTAAAAGGGCAGGCCGGGTTAGTTTTGTGGATTGGGCTATTTTGAAGGTTTTGACTTGGGCTTTTGGGAATTTTGGCTTGGGTTGCACGAAATTGGCCCAAACATTAGCCAACCCTTGCTTTTTATTTCATTTTCTTTTATTTGTTTTCTTCTTTTCTTTTGTATTTTATTTATTTTTTGATTTTTGTTGAAAAATCAAAGACCAAATTGACTCTAAAATTATATTATTTAATTTTCAAAATTAACTAATTTCTAATTCTAAACTAAAACTTAAGACAAATTCTAAAATTGAAAGTAAAAATGCAAAGAACTATTTTTTGTCATTTTCTTTATATTTTGTTTTGCAAACAACTTAACCACTAATTAATCCTAAAATATGAAATTAAACCCTAAATGCCAATGTCACGTGTATTTTTTATATTTTTTGTATGAATTAAAATGCACAAATAAAATGCAAACAATTAACAGAAAATAACACAAAATTCACAAAATTATAAAATAATGAAAGAAAAATCATTTTGTTTGAATTTTTTTGAATAATTCACTTAGGGCAAAAATCACGTGCTCACACCATGTTTCCCCTGTTTTGTCAAAACTAACAGAACTACGCAGGTCTGATTCTCACCGGATGTAAACGTAAGCAACCTTTATCGGGTCCGACACCAAATTTTCAAAAAAATCCAAAAATATTTTTTAAATCCAGAAATTAAAAAAAATCTAAAAAGAAAAAAAGGAGAAAAAACGAAAAGTTGAATTCAAAAAAAAATATTTTCGTTCTTCTTCGGAAATTTCAAAGAAAAGTCAGAAATCCAAATTATTTCCTTTCTACTTTAGAAGTCATTCTTTCGGAAATTCAAAGGCAAAAAATATCAAAATTCAAAAATATTTTTTTTTCTTTAGAAGTATTTTCTTTCAAAATTTTTCAAAGAACAAATCGAAAATCCAAAAATATTTTCTTTCTTCTTTAAGAAGTCTTCTTTTCAAAATTCCCAAAGAACAAATAAAAAATTACCAAAAAAAACAAACAAAAAAATCTTTTTTTTCTTTCTTCTTTAGAAGTCTTTCTTTCGTAAATTTCATAAAAATTAAAAAATTGAAGTCCAAAAATATTTTCGCTCTTCTTCAAAGGTTTTCTTCGAAATTAAAAAGAGAAACTCAAAATCCAAAAATATTTTCGTTCTTTTTCGGACGTTTTTCTTTCGGAAATAAAAAGAAAAAAACTCAAAACACAAAATTTATCTTAGAAGTCTTTATAAAAAGAAGAAAAAGAAAAAAATGGGTCAGTCTATTACCCGACCTCCTTGAACTAGGTAATGATCGGATTTATGCGGTGTCATGATACGTAGGCAATCCTCACTAGATGCGATCATAGCCATCAAATAAACTGAGTGAAAACAAACCAAAAAAAAAAGAGAAGAAAGAAAGAAAGAAAGAAAATAGTGACAAAAATAACAGAGAAAAACTAAGAGCGAAAAACAACAAAAAGAGAAAAAATCAAGATGTGAAAGATCCAAAAATGAGAGCGCGAAATGAAAAAAAGAGATACACAGTGGCAGAGGATTAATTAAAGCCGGGATGAAACACGCAACCATTCAAACCCATGATAGAAGCGTTTAACTGTTTGTGTGCATTGCATCCCAACGTGCGATTTCTTGTCTGCTTAATGCTTCGAACTAACAATATTATTATGTGTGCTAAGGTCACGTTTTGTATTTGGTGGTTGGTATTTGTTGGTAATCTGGCTTCCCATCCTTACTTCACAAGATCTAAAGAAAAGGTTCCGATGGCCTTCGAAAGCAATCTACACATTATCAACCATGAGGATAGCCCGGCACCAGCTATTCCACAGCCAAAATCTGCAACTGCTGAAGAGAACAAGATGTTGCGTCTCCACATGTTGGAAATGTCTGACGCCTGGTCTAATGGTAAGGAACTGCCAAGTGCAACTCCTTGGTTCCCTGAGTTGATCCCAAGGTCGGATGGGGCTATCAACGTCCCTATGTCCAACCCATTCATCTCATGCGGATACCCTCCAATACCGTCTAATGGTCTTGGAATGCCTTCTGTGGTTCGCAAGCGCCGGTTTCTAGGGCACCTCTAGTATTGTTCTCTGCGGCAGCCAACTATGCCCAAGATGTGTTTTGAACCTCAGACTTTCACATTCCAGGGCCCACAATTTCAGCAGGATATGACCTATATCACTCCGGACTCATATACTCAACCTCCATAGTATGAGTTATTGGTTGAACCAAAAAGAATAGTCCAAAATCCCGAGCAAGAAGAAATGGCTCGGAAATGAAAAGCGTGGAGCACAGTATAAAGAACATGCAGGGCCGGAGTGGACAAAATAGTGTCTCCTACTTCGACTTGTGCATGTTTCCCCATGTCCATTTGCCAGCTGGTTTCAAAACGCCAAAATTTGAAAAGTACGATGGGAACACAGACCCGATTGCTCATTTGAAAAGGTACTATAACCAGCTGAGGGGCGCTGGTGGAAAAGAGGAGCTGTTGATGGTCTATTTTGGAGAAAGCCTCACCAGAATTGCTTATGCGTGGTAATGAATTAAGAAATTACCCATTGGCATGTGTAGGACGATCTGGCCGAGATTTTGTCCGTCAATTCCAGTATAATGTGGACATCGCTCCCGACAGAAACTCTTTGTCCAATTTAAAAATAAAATCGCGAAATGTTTTTGTGAATATGCTGTCAAATAGCGTGAGAAAGCCGCCAGGGTAAAGCCTCCAATGGACGAAGCAGAAATGGTTACGATCTTCCTACAGACCCAAAAGGCAGACTACTTCCAGAATATGATGTCAGCTATGGGTAAGCCGTTCGCTGAGGCTATCAAAATTGGAGAGATGGTCGAAAATGGTTTAAAAAAGGGTTGAATCTTAAGTCAGGCCACATCACAGGCCGTTTAGAAAGGCTCGGGGGGTTCGATGAACAGAAATAGGAGAAAAGAGGGAGCCCTCATGACATCGAGTTCGAGAGGGGCTCGCAGGTCATTCAACCAATCATATATGTCGTCTAGAATCTCGCAACATTATTACCCTCATCATGATGCTGCATACGCCGTGGCACCGCCTCACTATGCGGTGATGAACGCACAACCTTACCCACGACCACAACATTATCCACAGAACCGAGCTCTACCTCCCAGAAATGCCCGTCCCTAACAAGCTCCATATAATCCCCAACAAAAAATTCCCCAATACAATCCTCTCCCAAGAGAGCCTCCCAGAAGGAATCAATTTACCGCTATTGGTGATTCATACTTGAGCTTGTTCTAAAAGTTAGTCAGGCTAGGTCTGTTGCAGCCAGTGGCCCCGAACCGGCCAAACCCCGAGTCCCCCTCGCGCTGAGATGATGTTAGATGTGAATACCACTCTGGAGCAGTGGGACATGATACTGAAGATTGTTGTACTCTCAAAAGGGCAATGGAGGACCTCATCGAGGTCAAGTCAATGGTTCATAGAGAAGAAGAGGCCCCTAATGTGACGAACAATCCTCTGCCTACTCACGACAATGGACCAGCTGTTTGAATGATCTATGATAATGGGGAATTTGATCCGGCACTAAATTCCATAATAGCCATCGCCGAAACAGAAGAGAAACCTAAAAACGGGCGCCAAACCTGAAAAGTTCCCTTTACATTGGAGTCCCGGTAGCCGTTCTTGCCGTCTATTCTGCATCTGGATTATCTTAGGGTGTAATCCGGATGTTTTAACTTTACTGCCTTACTTTCTGATATAAACCCTTCTATCTTTTAAAAAAATTCAAATAAATGAAATTAATATTTCATCTTCCATGGATGTCTCTTTTCTTATTCTCTTTTCACTTCTGTTAATACAGATTTTAATAACATGACATGCTTGCGAACTTCATGCCCAAATCCTAAAATGCTGTCAAACTTTGAAATAATTAATCAAGAAGCAGAATACAATGAAGATAAGGCTTTTAAAGAAATAAACAAGAGAATTGGAACAGTATGAGAATAAGCCCAAGCCAAGTCCGAGCGAAACCTGTAGAAGTTGAAATTCGCTCCCTTCGGATTCGAAGCCGAGATTGAGGATGAAGAATAGGTCAAGACTCAATTGGAACAATTAATTTTGATTGATGAAAAGAGATTGGTCGCAGTCTGCCACATGCAGTTGTACCAACAAAAAAGGGCTCGTGCCCACAACAAGAAAGTGTGGCCCAGAAAATTTGAATTTGGGCAACTCGTTCTGAAGCGTATCCTCCCGCACCATGAAGAAGCTAAAGGAAAATTTTCTCTAAATTGAAAAGATCCGTACATTGTAACAAGAGTGTTGCCGCAAAGAGCGTTGTACTTGGGAGATATCGAAAGAACTATTGCTGAGACAATTGTCAACGCAGATGCAGTCAAAGGTATTATGTTTGACTCTTTACTTGGTGTTAACATTCTCTGTTTGGGATGATGAAGGCTTTTATTCTCGCTACCCAAACACCATTAACCCTTTTACCAACCTTTTGAGCCAATTACCTTCTTTGATCACCCTCTTTGGAACCTTGTATATAAAAGAAGAAACCAAGAAATTAAAAAGAAATAAAAAAGGAAAATAAAGAAATTAAAAATAAATAAATTAAAAGAAAAAAAGAAGCAAAAGAAAAACAAAACAAAACAAAAATCCAAAACGAGATCATGTTATTGAACTACGTTCAACCTGATTCTGAGAGGATACATAGGCAGCTTCACTCTAAGGTTCGGTCACACCAAACAAAAATCCACATTCTTCCAAAAGTAAAAACTGGGGCAGATATTATAATGGTTCGGCGATAAATTCAATCCAAATTCTTTTTACCCAAATCTCTTTCAAGTCCTTCCGATCAATCAGTGAGAATGTTCAAGAAGTGGAGGATATGGTTACTTGGATCTGATGCAACCAAATGAGAGAAATAAAAAGAGAAAGCCCTATTCGTGAAAACCTCATGGGCGTTGTAGGGTGATAACGAGAAGAGAAAATAAAATCAGAGAGTCTTGCTAGTGAAAACCTGCAAAGGGTACTATAAGGTGATGGTAAGAAGAGAAATGAGAGAGGTCAGCTAGTGAAAATCCGCAAAGAGCACTATTGATCGAAAAGAGGATCCACGAAGCCATGATATCAAAATAGTCCTGGGCAAGGTTTCTCGGTTTCAAGTCAAAAGTTGGGATGAGTTTCTGAGAGTCAGACGATTTACACAGATCAGGCATCTTGTCCAAAAGGCATGTCATGTTCATTGAAGTCCGCATGTACTCCCAGATAAGTTCGTCTTTCTGTTCCCCAAAAGAGACACATATTGTTTAAACTCATTCTCCATTCCCTTGCTTGTTTACTTTGAATCCCTTTCGGTCTAACTTTGTTCCAAAAATTAAGGCAAAGAAGAGATGGCAAGACTGATTTATAGGACTCTCGTTTGGCACAAGCTGATATATTCAAAAGACACCCAGCTTCGACAAGGGCATTAAGTCGACCCTGACTAGCCATGGTGGCCGATGCTTCAAAATCGAAAACTCTAGGAAGAAGGAAATTAAATTGAAGTGCCTGCAAGGGAAAAATGAAGCTGAAAAGGTTAAGTCCCACGCGACTAACCATCTTGCAAAGTTTGAAAAGCCAAAGGTTCCCCAATGCTCTGAAATTGGAACTTTGAAGAAAGAAGTCAAAAGTTATATGCCCCCAAGGGCAAAATAAAGTTTGAAAGGTTAGGTCCTGCTACGTGACTAGCCGTCATGCAAATGTTTGAACAACCAAAGGTTCTCCGGAGCCAGAAATGCAATCGATATTCAGGAAAAAATCAGTTGCAGTTGAAATCATCATCAAAAGAAGATGGGCCAAGATCAAGTGATTGAAACACTAACGCCACAAAACCAACCACCGTTTCGGACTAACAATTGTTCTTTGTTGAAAAACAGGAAACATGTACAATCCAAAAACAATCTTGCAAGAAGCAGGTGCAACCAAAAGGGAAATCGCGCGGAGATTAAAATCAACCCTACAACAGCAAAAACTCTTAAAAAGGGAAGTTTTCTCAAAATTCTTTTCCGTATTTTACTCATTCATTAAGAAAATGAAATAGAAAAAGGAAGAAAAAGAAAATCACAAATTCAAAATCATGGTAGTATAGGGTACACCAATTTTTAGCTGTATTTTCCAACATAGGGTACATCACTCCCTAGTTGATGTTATTTTAGACATAGGGTGCACCATTCCCTAGTCTCTTTACCAGTATAGGGTACATCAATCCCTAGCTGTGTTTTCCAACATAGGATACACCACTCCCTAGTTGAGTTTATCTTAAAGGCAGGGTATACCACTCCCTGATATCTTTATTGATAGAGCTAAAGCGCAGGTTACACCACTCCCTGATATCATTCCTAGACATAGGGTACACCAATCCCTAGTCTCCTTACTAGTATAGGGTACACCACTCCCTAGTTGAGTTGAGCTTAAACGCAGGGCATACCACTCCCTGATATCATTACCAATTGATCTTAAATGCAGGTACACTACTCCCTGATATCTTATTAATAGAGCTAAAATGCAGGGTACACCACTCCCTGATATCATTCCTAGACATAGGGTACACCACTCCTTAGTCTACTTACCATTATAGGGTACACCAATCCCGAGTTGTGTTTTTCAACATAGGTTACACCATTCCCTAGTTGAGTTGAGCATAAATGCAGGGTAAACCACTCCCTGATATCAATACTGTTTGATTGATCTAAATTGCAGGGTACATCACTCCCTGATATCATTCCTAGACATAGGGTACACAACTCCCTAGTCTCTGATAACTAGAGATTTTGATGCATCTTATACTCCTTCTTGTTTATTCTTTGATCAAACATTCATACAAAATAGTACCAAAAGACTCACAAGTTGTGCTTGATTGCAAGTTTGATCAACAAAGTGACAAAATGTCAAAGATCGGCTCAAAAGGAGTGAAACTTGCACAAGTGCCAAAGACAAGCCAAGTTCAGTCAAAACAGGCCCAGTGCGGCCGCACACCACTTTGTGCGGCCCGCACTGGGAGATTCAGAGAGATGGTTTTCAGGCTTAAAGGCAGTGCGGCCGCACTGAAGGCAACGCGGCCGCAATCCATTCTCTACGGTCCGCGGTGCCAAAATTCAGAGAGGTTGATTTTCAGAGTTTTTAGCCTCCGCGGTCCGCGGTCAACTTTGTGCGGACCGCGCTAGAAGCCTCCGCGGCCGCGGTCCATTCTGCGCGGTCCGCGGAGCCTAAGTTCAGAGAAGGAAATTTTGAAAGCCAAAGCCCAGTGTGGACCGCGGTCCATTTTGTGCGGTCCGCACTAACCCCGCAGGGGCAATTTTGTCCAGATTTTTCAGCTTAGTATAAATAGATTCTTTTTCCATTTTTAGGGCATCAGATATTATATACGTAAGCTGCACTCGTGAGACGATTTTTCTTAGCCATTTTGGGCATTTTTACTTACTTTTTATCATTGAATCTTGTATTTAGCTTAGCAATTAATTAATATGTGTTTATCTTAATCTATTTCTTGCTTTTCTTCTTTGAATATGAGTAGCTAGACCCCATAGCTAGGGTTGTGGCTCAACCCTAGTGTGGGTAATTGATGGGTCTTGTAATTTAGGGCTAAATTGACTATGGGTGTTTGTTATTTGGGCCAATTTCATGGTTAATTTCTGAATTAGTGGTTGCAAACACTAGTTTGTGTTGAGTTGACTTGAGCTCCTCTTGAGAAAGAGAGCCTAAGTCTCCGAAATTGGTCCAACAATAAATTGGGGCGTACTCAAGAGATTGATAGCCCAATTAAAGGGTTAAACCTCGAAAGAGTAATACCTGAATTGAACCCTAAGTTGCTTGTGCAAAATTGCATACCCAATTGGTCTTGAGAAAGCCAATTCGGGCAAAATCACTTGAACCACCGAGAGGTGTAGAGTGGGTAAATTCGTGCAACGGCTATAACATACTCTCCAAATATGTCAAATGTGCCTTAGATTCAAGTACCCGTCAATTGACCACCTAGGCGGTAGTCACTACCCTAGTGCCCTTTAAACTATTTGAACAACCCGTAGCAATTTAACTCTTAGCTTAATTTACAATTTTGTAGTTTGTTAAACTTAGAATTATAAAGAAAATCCCAAAATGTTGAGAAGTGCAATTAAGAACACAAACGCAATTCTACACTAGATAGATACTCAATTACAACTTCTAGCTCTCTGAGGATTCGATCCCGACCCAAAATCGGGTAAAAGCTATTGCGACCCTCTCTTGCTACTTATTAGTAGTGCGGAGTTGGCAGCGATCAGTCTCCTTACCAATATAGGGTACACTAGTCCCTAGCTGTGTTTTCGAACATAGGGTACACCAACCCCTAACTGTGTTTTCGAACATAGGGTACACCACTCCCTAGTTGATTTAATCTTAAATGTAGGGCACACCACTCCCTGATATCATTCCAAATATAGGGTACACCATTCCCTAGTTTTTATTAGTATAGGGTACACCAATCCCAAGCTGTATTTTCCAACATAGGGTACGCCACTCCCTAGTTAATTTGATCTTAAATGCAGGGTACACCACTCCCTGATATCATTCCAAATATAGGGTACACCATTCCCTAGTTTTTACCTGTATAGGGTACACCAATCCCTGCTATGTTTTCCATCATAGGGTATACCACTCCCTAGTTGATTTGATCTTAGTTGCAGGGTACAACACTCCTTGATATCATTGTCAATATAGGATAGACCATTCCCTCATCACATTTCTCCAACATAAGGTACACCAATCCTTAGTTAAGACATCATTGTGACAACAAGGAAACACCATTCCAAAAAAAATAAAAAAAATCATGATCTCTTCAGGGTACACCATTCTCGACACTTTATTGCTTTTAAAATAAAAAGTAGTTTAAAATTTTGTTACAATAACTCACGAAATTTTCCTAGTGAAAACTGGGGCAAAAAAATTTCATTTGTTTGTTTGTTTTGGTGTCTGAGCTGGTTTTACCTCGAGGCACAGGGTTCGAGATGAGCAAAAAGAGAAGTCTCAATCTAGAATAAAGAAAAGAAAAGAAAAAAGAAGTGAATCCAAAATGCAGAAGTAGATGAAACGATGTCGACTGCTCAAAACATGACTGAAGTCACGAGCATTGCATTTTCCATATTGATCAGAAGAAGTCGTAGAAGAAAGAATGAGCACCTGCAGCTAGCAAGCATCAAGATTCAGATCAGAGTCTGCATGAAGAACCAGTCAAGACTCAAGATCAAGTTTCAGAAGACTTATAGATAGGAATCTTGTAACTCATAGCTTAAAGGCCTGTTAAGTTTCTCTTGATTTTGATTTGGTGTAATAAGGAGTTCAGCAAGCAGTAACAACGGCAATACCAGTGAAATCACGGCTTTTCGGTAGTCCAAGCAACCAAACTTTCTAGAACAACACTAATATGATTCCTTTACAGCCAAAGATATGTAGGCAACCTCAGAGCAAGGTTCGATCAAACTTTTTTAAAATGCTTCCCATGGAGTATCAAACGGGCAAAAAACTATTCATAATTGCTAACTTTATCTTTTCTCGAAAACTCTTCATGTTCTCGAGCAAAGGGGTGCAGCTGTGAACACGTAATTTTTTCCCCATATATAAAACTACTCCTAAAAATAGTTCAAAAATAATTTTAATTGCTTTTACAGAATTTTAAGAATTTTTCCTTTGTTTTGCATTTATTTGCATTGTTCATACATATTTAGAAATGCTTCAAATCATCAAAAATATTTTATCTTTCATTTAGTGTGTTAATTGCATTTTAGGATTTAGTTGCATTGTTAGCGTGTAGTTGCATGCTAATTGCATCCCTAAAACACAAAGACACAAATTTGCTTTAATTATTTTTCCTTTCTGGTTTAGGTGTAAGTGATTGTGACAACCCGGCCGGTCGTCTTAAGAATTAACGCCCCGGTCCCCTATTGACTGCTTCCCCTAAGTTCATTTCTGCTATTTTGGCTTGCCGGGACGTTCGGTGTTGAGTTTCGGAGAGCATTGGGACACTTAGTCCCTAAATGAGAGCTCAAGTGTTGAAAAGTGGTCCATAGTTGGAACAGTGTGAAGACGACCTCGGAATGGAAATCCGATGGTTCCGTTAGCTTCGTTAGGTGATTTCGGGGTTGGGAGCATGTTCGGAATGTATTTTGGAAGTCTGTAGCTCATTTAGGCTTGAAATGCCGAAGTTTGAATTTTATAAGTTTCTGGTCCGATAGTGAGTTTTTGATCCGAGGGTTGGATTGGAATTCCGGAAGTTACAGTAGTTCCGTCATGTCATTTGGGATGTGTGTGCAAAATTTTAGGTCATTCGGACGAGGTTCGGGTAGGTTTTTGATCGAAAGCGTGTTTTGTTGGAATTTGAAGTTCTTAGGCTTGAATCCTTAATTAATTCGGGTTTTCGGCGTTGTTTTAGGTGTTTTTAAGATTGGTACAAGTTTGAATAAGGTATTAGGTGGTATTGGTGCTTTTGGTTGAGGTCCCGGGGGCCTCGGGATGATTTCGGGTGGTTAACGGATGAATTTTGAAGTTATTGCAGCAGCTGAATGTCCCTCTTCTGGTATTTTCGCATCTGCGGCTTGGGAACCGCAGATGCGGCACCGCAGAAGCGGCTGTGTGGCCGTAGAAGCGGCTTGTCTCCTTTTTCCTCAGAAACCACAAAAGCGGTGCCATTTCCGCAAAAGCGGAGCCGCAGAAGCGGCTTAGGCATCGCAGAAGCGGAGCCGCAGAAGCGGCCCAGCTATCGCATATGCGTCCCTTGTCCGCAGAAGCGGAAATCCCTGGGCAGAAATAGAAATTTTGAGGGTTTGAGTTCATAAGTTACAAAAATCAATTGAGAGCTCGGGAGAGGGCGATTTTGAGTGGGTTTTGAAGAGAAGATTATTGGGTAACGTTTCTTTAATCTCTTCTAGTTATATTTCATCATTTTATAGTTAAATCCATCATTAAATTCGAATTTGGGACTAAAATTTGAGGAATTTGGTTAAAACTTCTTAGGCTAAACTTTTTGGGTTTTGAGTGATCATTTGACCTCCGATTTGGGAGATTTTTATATGCTTACACTCGTGAGAGTACGAGGGTTCTGAAAATGTGAAAATTATTCGATTCCGAGGCGTTGGCCTGAAGGGCATTTTGGTCATTTCACCTAATTTTACGCCGTAGCTTTGAATTTAATAGCAAAACCAGGTGTTTGCGATGTTATTTACAATGTGTAATTGAATTGAATAGATTTGAGCCATTTGGAGTCGGATACTCGTGGCAAGAGCGTGGTTTCTAGTTGATATTGAGCCGGTTCGAGGTAAGTGGCTTGTCTAACCTTGTGTGGGGGACCTTTCCCCTTAGGACATGATCTTGAATATTTGAATGCCTCGTACGTGAGGTGACGAGCGCGTACTTGAGCTAATTGTTGTAAACCCGTTTCCACTTGAAGTATTTAAATTGAGATTTCCTGTTTACTTGTTCATTTTAGACTGTAAGTTTATACCTGTGCTAGATTAGAGACTCATGTTTAGCTGGCTTACTTGCTTATTTGTGTTAGCTGTGCTATTTGTACTCTATGAAGCATGTTAGGCTAGAAGTTACTATTTCTTGTCCTGATTTTTAGCATTATCCTGAGATTATGAGTTGTTGTTGTTGTGTGTTTTAATTTGGGACTACGGGACGGCTTCCCGGGAGATCCCCCTGTACTTGAGATATTCTGACTGAGGGTGCGGGATACCAAGAGATCCCTGGCACATGTGTTTCTATATATATTGGGATACCAAGAGATCCCCGATTTACTTATTGAGGATACCAAGAGATCCCCGGCTTACTTATTGAGGATACCAAGAGATCCTCGGGATACCGAGAGATCCCCCGTGTATATGATGAGGATACCAAGAGATCCTCGGGATACCAAGAGATCCCCGGCTATTGTTCCTTGTGGAGGGCAGTTCTTCCTTGCATTGTTACCTTTGCTTTCCATTACTGTTCTTCCTTATTTACCTGGTTTAGTTTCTCGCTTTAGACTTTATTTAAACTATTTATGTTATCTCATTATTTATTATGTTTTAGCTCAGTAGGGCCTTGACCTTCCTCGTCACTACGCAACCGAGGTTAGGCTTGGCACTTACTGAGTACCGCTGTGGTGTACTCATGCCTCTTCTGCGCATGTTTTTTTTTCATGTGCAGATCCAGGTACTTCCTCTCAGGCGTATCATCCTCGTGGTGGAGAGTCCTAGCTGAGACTTGAGGTATATCTGCTACGTCCGCAGACCAGGAGTCTTTACTCTATTCCGGCTTTAGCAGATAGTTCCTTTCTTTCCTTTCATGTCGTTTAGACATTCTGGTGTAGAGCAGATTATTACATTCTATTAGCCTGTGTTTTCCGTGAGTTTCCGGATTTTGGGATTTAGTTGTAGACTTCCGCATATTTTTAAGTTGTATAGGCCGAGTGGCCTTATATACAGTTGTTATTTCCGTATGTTCAGTTTTAATTAATTATTCCGCAAATATTAATTTGTTATTCCGCACTGTTAGGCTTACCTAGTTGTAGGAACTAGGTGCCATCACGACATGTTCATGGAGGGTGAACTGGGGTCGTGACAGTGATTAGTTAAGTAGTCAATTTTTAGGTCAAGTAGTTAAAAGGATTAATTGTATGAAATAAGTGCAATTAGAGTAATATATGTGAAAGTGGTTGTTTGAACAAATGCAAAAAGCAAAGGATGAAATGTGTCTGCCTATGTTACATACATATTGGGCCCAGAATTTTGATGGCCCAATTCCCTCCAACGTCCAACCCGCCCCAGTTCTCATTTGTCTACCCGGTCCATTCCCTTAATAAACCAAAAGATGCCTTTTTGGTTTAAGCAATCTCAGCCCTTCATCTCCATTGATCCAATGGTCAAGAACTATCCTTCCCATCCCTTAAAGAATGTCGGAACAGACCCCCACCCTAAACTCATCTCTAAAACCCTTCTGCTCTCCTCACTATTCTGCCACCGCTGGAAATCGCCCATGGCGGCGGCCAACCACCATACGACCCCAAATTATCACCCTACAATCCCCAGCCCATTCTTAGTCCGAATCCACTACCTGTTTCCCTCAAATCCTTCTCAATCACCTCGAATTACAGATCTAAGATTCTAGAAAAACCTAGTTTTACCCCCCTTTGTGATTTCTTCGTTAATTTTAGTTCGTTTTGATTCGAAACTTGCGTTAATCGATTGCTCTTGACGAAAGCAATCGATTGATGTTTGTTTTTGGCTTTTTTCGAAGCCGCTAGAGTCCGACCAAGTTGCTGATGACTGTGCTGATGTATCCTTCTTTTGCCTTGATTCTCTGGCCGGCGATAAGGTCTCCGATTGGTATTCTATTTCTTTCTTTATCTCTGTTTTTATTGCTTTAGATTAACTATATGTTTAGTTGCATCTCTTTAGGTTAATTGATTCTGTTTTTAGTTGATTACATTAACTAGGTATACCAGGTAAACTGGTTCAGTGTGCTGAGTATTGTTGTTTGAATTTATTTTGTTAGAATTCAGTTGAGTGTAAAAGAAGTTTGGGCCTGTTTGATAGGCGGCCCAGTGAGTGTAAAGGTCCATTTGAGTGTGGCCGACCTGTTAGGTACAAGCCCAGGTCATTGGTTTGGTTGAGCGGAGATTGGCAGGGAATAGGATGGTAGTTGAGGTTCTTAACTCGAAAGAATCTTTATGTTAACTGCTGTAGGGCCTTCTAGAAGAGGGCAAGGGATCAAAGTGCAATAAAATAATAAAGAAAGTTGGGAGTTTAGGAACTAAGGAGTGAAAACAGAAATAAAAAAGGACTAAAAAAGAATTTTAGTAACTAAAAGATGCTAAATTCTGTTCTATAAGACAGACTGCTCCCTCACACCTAATAGGGATTCACACAGACTTTTACACACACAATTCAAACCCACAACACATTCACTCTCAATACACTCTTCTCTCATTCACTCCCATTTCTCTCACGCAACTCTAACCTGAAGAAAAGCTGAAAATAGTTTTTGGGATTCAAAAATTTGAATTCCAGATCTGAAGACCAAAGACTTTCAAAAACAAAAACAAAACAACCAAAAAAACAAAAGGAATCAAAGTTGTTTCTGATTTCTAATCAATTGCTGCATATTTCCGGATTTTCTAAAGCTGTTGAGTTGAAATTTTGTTGTTGTTGATTGCTGAAGCTTTGCTAAGCTCTATTCAAATATGTTTTTGGCCTTTGTTTGATTTTCTCCTAGTGCTTTCTAGCCTTGAACTGGTAAGTTCAAACACTCATGTATTTATGTCTTCCCCTTGAATGACAAGCTTCTGATTTATATGAAATTTGGATCGATCTGTTGAATTCTCATGTTAGCATAACAACATGAACTGATTTGCATCCGTTGTTTGCTAATTACTTGAGAAATAAACATAAAAGTAGACTGTGAAACTATGAGTTTCTCTCTGTTACTGATTCTCTTATCTCATGATTTGATTAAATATGAATTCTAGATTCGACACATTTATAATATTTTGTTTAAGTGATTTTCTGTGGTAATTCATAACGAGAAAAGGCTATTGTTGCAACATATATGGTGGTCATTCATGTATCTGGCCATTAATTGGTCAAATTGGTAGACCTCAAAGCCAAAATGTTTTATCAGAAGTGTTTGGAGCCACTGTAAATCGTTTTTCTCAAATAGAAGTATAAATTTTCATGTTGGGACTGTAATATGATTTTTTGACATGGGTGTATTGTATTATGTAATTTAGTTAAAGTAGATGTTAAAATATGCTCAATTTAGAATGTGAACACAAGCATAAATGTAAGGATGATTATTGTAGTTGATTTTATTATGTTTGGAATTAGCGTTAATTTCTTTGAATTTAGAATAACATCTGTTTGAAAATCAGCGGCGATAACTGTAATAAGGTAATGCCTCAACTCTGTTAGGGCCAATTATGGGCCTGAGGTTAAGAGATTTGGAGCCTCAACTGAGATTTTGATAATTTACTGGCGCAAGGGCTGAGTGAGCCATTCACTTCCGAAAGGTTTTGATGCGTTGGGCTTCATCTTAAGAGCGATTTTGACTCACTTGGACCCGTTGAAGGTCCTAGTGTGAGCTTCTAATTAAATTCAAGTTGGTGCTACCCTTTTAAATTTAATGATGCGTTGTTAATAAAGAAGGTGTGACGAAATAGTTTAGGCTACAGTTCATTCCTTCTCTCATTTTTCACATGATAATTCTTTGATAAATTTATTCTAATTAGCTATTTGTTTTCGTATGGAGCAACTTCATTTACTGTACAGTTGATAAGCCACTAAGAAAAGAAAGTTCAAAAGAATATATTTCAATACTCATTTATAAGAGTGGAAACGTCAGTGGAGATATAAGTCTATACTTGTGGTCTAAAATCACAATGATCTTTAGAATCTACATATTTTCTTGATGTAGCAATTTCCAAAATTGTGGGTCTTTACGTTTAATCCCTAAGTTTAGGAAGTTTATCCACTCATGAATATCGTAGTTTGCTTTAGACGTATTTTTTTAATTTACTATCGTGATTTTGTACACGTTCGCGTGACATAATTATGATTCCCAAAATAAATCAAGGTATGCGTTCGCGCGACTTTGGCCAAACAATTTTAATAATAATAAAGTCTTATAAATTGTGTACACGTACGCATGACATGATTTTTGTCACAATAAACCAAACAGATTCACACATACTTGATCCATTTTAAAAGATAATTCCATAAGCTAATAATCAAGTAATTTAAATGCGATAAAAGGTAAAGCGCACGTAGGTTATAAAATACGTAATTAACATATAATCAAGTCAAGTTATGATTACAAAGCGATCGCGCTAAAGCCGCAGAATCAGGGAATGCCTAACACCTTCTCTCAGGTTAACAGAATACCTTACCCGGTCTTCTGTGTGTCTCAGACTTTAAACAGAGTCAACTTTCCTTGAATTGTGATTCTAAAATAAAACGGTGACGCAGAACATCGTAAGCAAGTAATTTCGAGTGGCCACTCTTTTAAATAAATAAAATAAATAATCTCTTTTCAATGTCACTTAAATTAGAAAAAAAAAAAAAAACTCATTTCCCAGTAAAAAGGAGGTATGATAATCATGTAGCTACCAAAATTATAAAGAAAAAGGGTCAACTGAGAAAACCAAATATTAACCCTACTGCGCAAGAGACGAACGCAAACAAAAGGCAAAACTTAACCCTAGAGTTGAACGTGCCTCAGAACTAGGGGTGTTCATGGTTCGGTTTGGATCGATTTTTCCCTAAAAAGAAACAAAACCAAGTAAGTTGGTTTTTCAAATATTAGAACCAAATCAAACCAATTAAGTCGGTTTTTCTCGATTCGGTTTATGTCGGTTTTTCGGTTTTTTCGGTTATTTGTCGGTTTTTTCTTAAATATAAGACAAACACTACCAAACACATATTCCGGCGACCACATTTTCAATGTAACAGTATCAAATCAATTGCCCTTTGAGAAATCTATTATTTACCAAGATATATTGATGATAATTGAATCAAATAGTGATGAATAATTTAAGGACTCAATTAAAAATATGTTATTTTTAATACAAAATAGATTCTTACATTAAACAAAAGAAAACTACCAATCAAACTAGAATGTAAAGGTAAAAGAACTATATTAAAAGTGCAAACTATTAACATTTACCATAAATTTTTGAAACTTTGTATAACAATATATATATATATATATATATATATATATATATATATATATATGTGTGTGTGTGTGTGTGTGTGTGTGTGTGTGTAATAATAAATTTGAAATAGCTACTCCTATAGTCGGTTTGGTTTGATTTTCGATTTGGTTCGATTTTTTGGATTTTTATGAACACCCCTACTCAGAACTGAAGGGAAGTGCGTAGAAATAGAGCCACGATGCAAAATACCGTGCTATAAACCTAGCAAGAAAACTTTGAGATATTTTCATTTTAGAATTTTATTTGATGGACCAAATATTTTGTTAATTACTCCGTAGTCCCTAGTATTACTTTAATTTGCTACAAAAGTAATTAGCCACTCTTCTTCTTCTTTTTTTTTCCCCGCAAAGTAAGCCACTCGCATTGGCTTAAGAAAAAGAATTAAGGAAACTCCCAGCCCTTAAGGTATTTCGTATGCGAATAAGGAAATTTCCCTTTGAATTAAAAAAAAAAAAAAGAAATTCCCCAAGATTTGGAAACGGTTAGATTAATTAAAAAAGAAACTCCTGCACCTGAGAGAGGAGGACTAGATGTTTGTTTAAACTATGGCCAGTCGAATAACTACTTATTGCAATATTATATTTCTTGTTTCCTAAAAATATTCCATAGAAAATTGAATAGATAGACTTAAAAATCCTAAGTAATTATCAAGAGAAATTAATGTTATAAAATAACAATGCATAAGATACACAAGCAATACAACTATTCTTTTAATTAGTCTAATTTAAATCTGAGACTAACGAATTCGTTTATTTATATATACAAAAAGTATTTTTTCCAAGTGGAGATTATGAAATCGAGAGAACTTTTTTTTTTTTTTTTTTTTTTGCTTCTTTCCTTTTATTTCATGTAGCGCAATGTACATATAACTATTATTAAAAATAAACTTTAGACATTTGTGTTGCGTTAAATTATCTCAATAAGAGTAAAATAAGAGTTTCAAATTAAATTATTTTAAATATACAAAAGTGACACTCTTTTTGGGATAAAAAAAACGTGTCATGTAAATTTGAACCGTGAAAGTAGTAGTTTTATAAATCTTATAAAATCCTTAGATGTTAGGTTATGTGGTGCGGTAGAATGACATGTGGCCCCAGATGTCAAGCGGGGTAACATTTTAATAGCCACGGTAGATTACCGTCAAAAATATCTTATTACTTTGCTAGCAGTATTTAAACGAAAAATATAACGGAGAAGAATAAATATAGACTATTCATAATAGTACATAGATAAATCTAGCACATCTTAATTTGTTGGGAGATGATTGCTGACGTAGAGCAGCAACATTGAACTTGAGTTAATTGGAGTGAACTACTAAAACGGAGTATACAATTGAGCTTCCGTTGTGTCTGTTGGGCACATGCCTATGTTGTCCGGCCAAATGCCCATAGGCCTAGTCCTATTCTCTTTTGATTTTCACTCCTATTCGGAATTTGATTCGGTGTTTATTCCTATTTTGAGTGGGCTTTGGCTTTAAGAGAAAGCACCACTCATGATCTATAAATAGGACAACCTTGGAGAATTGTTCTACGCTCATTGATACAAGTCTTTGAAAGACTTAAGCACATAAGAGTGGTTTTTGAGAGAGCTTACATTAAGAGAGAAGAGAGAAGAAAAGTATTTATTTTGCTGCAGATTTTTATTGCGACCAGAAAAGTATTTATCACGTTTTCCGATTTGTTAACCGTCGAATCGGGCTAAAATTTTGACTGAATATTCGTAACATCTTGGTCTTGTATTTGAACAGTGAAGATCGGATTTGGAGGCTCGTAGCATCTGATTTCGAGCCTCGAACAACAGCTTCATTTTTGTGGATTCTCCTCTTTCTTCGATTGATTATTTGTTGCTCTTGTTACTATTGTTGCTCCGTGTATGGCACTTGTTGTGTAGCCAATTTGGAGAACTTTTGTAGCCCTCTTATTATTATAGTGGAGCTTTTTGGATCTTTGTGATCCCGTGGTTTTTACCTTCGATTTGAAGGGTTTTCCACGTTAAAATTTGGTATTCTTTATCTTCTTATTGTTGCTCCGTGTATGGCACTTGTTGTGTAGCCAATTTGGAGAACTTCTGTAGCCCTCTTATTATTACGGTGGAGCTTTTTGGATCTTTGTGATCCCGTGGTTTTTACCTTCGATTTGAAGGGTTTTCCACGTTAAAATTTGGTATTCTTTATCTTCTTATTTTCGGGTTTGCCTCTTCCTCAATATAACAGTGGTATCAGAGCCTTGGTTATTTATCCGGGTTGTTAAGGAATGGAGGCGAATATGAGCAAGATGGTATGTTTAAATGAGAGAAATATAATGTGTGGAGAAGCAAGATGAAAGACTTGTTGTTCATGAAGAAGATGCATCTACCTATTTTTGCTGCTCATAAACCCGAGAGTGTATCTGATGAAGATTGGGATTTCGAGCACCAACAAGTATGTGGATATATACGACAATGGGTTGAAGATAATGTTCGCAACCATATTGTGAACGAGACACATGCGAGATCACTGTGGGAAAAGCTAGAGACTCTTTATGCTTCAATAACTGGGAACAACAAGTTGTTCCTGCTAAAGCAATTGATAACCTTTAAATACAAGGAAGGCAGCCCTATCCTTGATCACATAAATGATTTTCAGGGCGTCTTTGATCAGCTGTCTGGAATGGGAGGTAATTTTGATGATGAGATACAAGGACTTTGGCTTCTTAATACTTTACCAGACTCTTGGGAAACTCTTCGTGTTTCTTTGACAAATTCAGCTCCTGGAGGTAAGGTGACCATGGAATATGCCAAGAGTGGTGTGTTGAACGAGGAAGTAAGGAGAAAATCTCAGGGTTCGTCCTCACAAGCAGATATCTTGGTTACAGAAGACCGGGGGAGAGATAGAACAAGAGGCTCGTGGAATAGAGGTAAAAGTAGAAGTAAGTCAAGGTCCAAATACCATAATATTACATGCAACCACTGTGGCAAGAAAGGACATATCAAAAGGTTTTGCCGCAAGTTATTGCAAGACATTTGAGAAGCAAAGAAAGTTGAAAATAACGAGAACAACGTTGCTGCTATTGTTCGAGATGACCTTCTTTTTGCTTATGATGAAAACGTCATCAATTTGGTATCCCATGAGACAAGCTGGATAGTAGATCTTGAGCTACCTCACATGTCACACCAAGAAAAGAATTTTTCTCATCTTATACTCCTGTTGATTCTGGAGTGTTAGAGATAGGCAATGCCAGTGAAGTTAAGGTGTTCGGTGTTGGCACAGTTTGTTTGAAAACTAATAATGGTTCAATGTTAGTTCTTCAAGATGTTAAGCATGCTCCAGCCTTTCCTTTCAATTTGATCTCCGCAAGAAGATTAGACGATGAAGGTTACCATAATGCCCTCTTTAATGGCCAATGAAAGCTCACTAAGGGCTAGCGGCTCGAGAAGTAAAGTCAGGTTATTTATATGTGACACAGGGCTCTATTCTTAATGACTCAATAAATCTGGTGGAAAGTGATACTTTCTCAGAATTGTGGCACAGAAGATTGAGTCATATGAGCGAGAGGGGGATTACGTGTTTGGCTAAGAAAAGTTTGCTTTCTGGAGTGAAACAAGCAAAGCTAAGAAGGTGTATCCATTGTTTAGCTGGCAAACAGAAAAGGGTTTCCTTTCATAGCCATCCTCCCTCAAGAAAGCCCGATTTATTGGAGCTAGTACACTCTGATTTGTGTGGTCCTTTTAAAGTAAAGTCAAAAGGTGGTGCACTTCACTTTGTGACCTTCATTGATGATCATTCTCGTAAGCTCGGGTGTATCCTTTGACATGTAAAGATCAAGCACTTGGCGTGTTTAAGTAATTTCAGGCCTTAGCTGAGAGACAGACGGGGAAGAAATTAAAATGTATTCGCACTGACAATGGTGGTGAATATTTTGGTCCCTTTGATAACTATTGCAAGGAACAAGGAATTCGTCATCAGAAAACTCGCCCAAAACACCTCAATTGAACGGTTTTGCAGAGAGGATGAATAGAACTCTAGTTGAGAAAGTTAGATGCTTGCTTTCAGAAGCTAAACTTCTAAATATATTTTGGGCGGAAGCACTTAACGTTGTTGCCTATGTTATCAATTTGTCTCCTGCTGTTGCTTTGGATGGTGATGTCCCAGACAGAGTTTGGTTTGGCAAAGATGTTTCTTATGATCACCTGAGAGTTTTTGGGTGTAAAGCTTGTGTGCATGTTCCTAAAGATTAGAGATCAAAACTGGATGTCAAAACTAAGAAGTGCATCTTTATCGGTTATGGTCAAGATGAATTCGGATATCGTTTATATGATCCAGTTGACAATAAACTTATTAGAAGTTGTGATGCAATATTCTTTGAAGACCAGACTATTGAAAATATTGACAAAGCTAAGAAGATAGATTCTCAGATTAATGAGAGCTTAGTTGATAGTGATCCAGTTTCTATTGCTAAGGTACCTATTGCACATGAAGGAACCCAAGACAATGATGGGGATAGTGATCAAGATCAAAATGATCATCATGGTGTAGATGTTATGGATGCTTCAGTTGATGAAGTTGTGGTTGATCAGCAACCAATTCCTGCTCAGGTAACTACTTCGAATGCTCCTGAAACCTCTCTTAGAAGATCTACAAGGGAGAGGCAAAAATCCATGCGCTATCCTCCTGATGAGTATGTACTTTTGACTGATATGGGAGAACCTGAGAATTATGATGATGTCATGCAAGATACTCATAAAGATCAGTGGATTGACCATGGAAGAAGAGATGAAGTCACTCCATGAGAATGGCACATATGAGTTAGTGAAATTGCCGAAAAGTAAGAGAGCCTTATCTAACAAATGGATATTCAGAATAAAGCAAGATAGCCATACCTCTGCACCTAGATACAAGGCGAGGTTAGTTGTTAAAGGTTTTGGCCAGAAGAAAGGAGTTGACATTGATGAAATTTTCTCCCCTGTTGTGAAGATGTCTTCTATTCGTGTGGTTCTAGGCTTAGCCGCAAGTCTAGATTTAGAGGTTGAACAGATGGATGTCAAGACTATTTTTCTTCATGGTGATTTAGATGAGGAGATTTACATGGAGCAACCTGAGGGTTTTGTAACTAAGGGAAAAGAAAATTATGTCTGCAAATTGAGAAAGAGCCTGTATGGATTGAAACAAGCTCCAAGGCAATGGGTATTTAAAGTTTGAATCTGTCATAGAAGAACAAGGGTACAAGAAAACTTCTTCAGACCACTGTGTATTCTTCCAGAAGTTCTCTGATGATGATTTTATTATTTTATTGCTTTATGTGGATGACATGCTTATTGTTGGAAAGAACAAATCCAGAATTGCAGTCCTTAAGAAGCAGTTGAGCAAATCGTTTGCGATGAAGGACTTGGGGCCAACTAAGAAAATCTTGGGCATTCAAATCCACCGACACAGAGATAGAAAGGAGTTATTTCTGTCCCAAAAGCAATACATTGAGAAGGTACTCAAGAGGTTCAATATGACAGATGCAAAAGTGGTTAGTACTCCTCTTGCTAAACACTTCAAATTGAGTATTAGTCAGAGTCCATCTACTGATGAAGAGAAAAAGGAGATGTCTCGTATTCGTTACTCTTCTGCTGTTGGTAGCTTGATATATGCTATGGTTTGCACTAGACCAGATATTGCACATGCCGTTGGTACTGTCAGTAGATTCTTTTCTAATCCTGGAAAAGAACATTGGGATGCAGTAAAATGGATATTAAGGTATTTGAAAGTACTGCAGATTTGAAGTTGTGCTTTGGCAATGGCAAGCCTGAACTTGTTTGTTACATAGACTTTGATTTAGGAGGCAATCTTGATAACTCAAGATCTACTTCTAGTTATTTGATCACTTTTGCAGGGGGAGCTGTTTCTTGGCAATCTAGACTACATAAGTGCATAGCTCTATCCACCACAGAAGCCGAATATATTGCTATCACAAAAGGTGCCAAAGAACTATTATGGATGTAGGAGTTTATTAATGATCTTGGCTTTGAGTAGCCAAGGTACATCTTATTTTGTGATAATCAGAGTGCTATCTGTCTCACCAAGCACTCCACTTTTTATTCGAAGACCAAACATATAAATAGAAAGTATCATTGGATAAGAATGGTCGTATAAGAGAAATTATTTGAGGTTGAGAAGATACACACTGATGTAAATCTTTCGAATATGTAGACAAAGGCGGTGGTTGCAGATAAACATGAATTTTGCAGAAAATTGGCAGGCATGAAGCCTGTCAATAGTTCCTCTACTTGAAGACACATTTGGCCCCTTGGCTGGAGGGGGAGTTTGTTGGGCACATGCCCATGTTGTCAAGCCAGAGGCCCAATGGCCTAAAACTATTCTCTTTTGGTTTTCATTCCTATTCGGAATTGGATTCGGTGTTTATTCCTATTTTGAGTGGATTTTGGCTTTAAGAGAAAGCACCACTCATGATCTATAAATAGGACAACCTTGGAGAATTGTTCTATGCTCATTGATACAAGTCTTTGAAAGACTTAAGCACATAAGAGTGGTTTTTGAGAGAGCTTACATCAAGAGAGAAGAGAGAAGAAAAGTATTTGTTTTGCTGTAGATTTTTATTCCGACCAGCCAACTTCAAATCACGTTTTTAGATTCGTTAACCGTTGGATCGGGCTGAAATTTTGACTGCATGTTCTTAAACGTTGGTCTTGTATTTGAAATATGATTTCGAGCCTCGAACAGAAGCTTCATTTTTGTGGATTCTCCTCTTTCTTCAATTGATTAGTTGTTGCTCTTGTTACTATTGTTGCTCCGTGTATGGCACTTGTTGTGTAGCCAATTTGGAGAACATTAACCCTCTTGTTATTATAGTGGAGCTTTTTGGATCTTTGTGTTCCCGTGGTTTTTACCTTCGATTTGAAGGGTTTTCCACGTTAAAATTTGGTATTCTTTATCTTCTTTATTTTCGGGTTTGCCTCTTCCTCGACATAACAGTGCCTTCTAATTTTCTGACGTTGGATTGGCCGTCCTTCCTCAAGAATCGGACCAAAATTTATCACTACATACTTATAGACTCGCCCGGAAACACACATTGAATTGTTGTTGTTGTATGCTTATAGATGTATTGGTCAAAATCTGACCGCTTCGGTCGACCCAACTGGGATCCCGTCCAAGTGGCGAGACAGTGAAAGACGCCATGATTTGCTCCAAACCCACGTACTCACAGTACCCGCTAAGTGGAAGAACAATACTCAGGGAACCACAAAAACGGACGTGGTATAAAGATGCATTGACCCAAGAACATAGCAGGGACTCCATGACTATATATAGGGGGGAACCTTCCTAGAAAGGGGGGATTTTTTCTCTCTGTAATTCTCCTCTCTCTGTAATTCTCCTTAGCAAAACGAAGACAAAACAATTTTCTATACATGATGTAAGCTGATTATCTCCACCGATTAGTGAGAGAAGAAATGAAAAACATCAAGAAGATTGATCGCCCTTATTTCATTTTACTAATCATTTTCTTATGTGTTTATAGATCTGGAGTTTATTATGTTTGAATAAGATTTACCTCTTCATCTTCATTAATTGATTTAATCAAAAAGATTTCGATATCTTTTGGTCAAACAATTTGGCGTCGTCTGTGGGGATTTCTTAGTCAAAATTCCTATTCTCCTCCAGATCGAAACCCATGATCATCCACCAAAGAAAGTGGTATGTAAACCTCACGTGCTAACCCAAAGCATGATGCTGTATAGAAGTAGAAGTTACAACCGATGTCCACGCAAAACTTGCAAAAGAAGACGATGCTGGTTGCGCAAATCCCACAAGAGGATGGGCGCATCTTATGAGGAAACCCACGCACCAAATGATCCATGAACGAGCTAAGGCAAACCCAACCCACGCAGAACCAGGGCATGTTTAAAAGAAAAGGAGAGGAAGAAAAGAAGGCCCAACGCGGCCGCCGAACCCACAAACCACCATTCCATCAACCACTTAAACGTCAAGGAGAGCGAACAACATTATGAGGCTACCCTCGCTCATCGACCCATCGGACCGAGGTAAGGAAAATCTCATTTTGGTTCACCTTCTGTTGTTCGCTTAAATAGGAACACAACCGCCACATGGGCGAGTAGAGGAGCATCCCAACTAGAGAGTAGGACTATTAAAAAATATCCTGAATATCGCCCATCTCGAACATGTCATCCTCCAGAAAATGACGTCCCCTATAGTCGTACTACCTTTCCCTCGCTCGGGTTCTGTCCCAGTCGGGTTCTCTCGGGAAGGTCTTGCACGAGGCAACAATGGGGGCATCACCAAAGCTCAAAGGACCGTCTATCGCCCCGCCCACTGGCGAACTCTCCAGACCGAATAACAGGGGATGGTTTAACAGGGGGACCCCAATACACGCATAAACCAAACATTAGCAGGATAGCAACGTTCAGTACTCCCCGGCATCACACTCCCCATCGCACACAAATTAAGCAAACTGGGACTCCCCCCCAGAAGACACCCAAAACTCTCCAGAAGACTGGGACTAACGACGGGTTCACATTTCGACAAGTTCGAAATAACACCCTTAAGGCCAAGAGCCATCGCCAAAAAGAAGAGTTCGACCTCGATCGAACAACGACGGGTTCACATTTTGACAAGTTCTAAATAACACCCTTAAAGCCAAGAGCCATCGCCAAAAAGAAGAGTTCGACCTCGATCGAACAACGACGGGTTCACATTTTGACAAGTTCGAAATAACACCCTTAAGGCCAAGGGCCATCGCCAAAAAGAAGAGTTCGACCTCGATCGAACAACGACGGGTTAACATTTCGACAAGTTCAAAATAACACCCTTAAGGCCAAGAGCCATCACCAAAAAGAAGAGTTCGACCTCGATCAAACAACGATGGGTTTACATTTCGACAAGTTCACAATAACACCCTTAAGGCCAAGGGCCATCGCCAAAAAAAAGAGTTCGACCTTGATCGAACAACGACGGGTTAACATTTCGACAAGTTCGAAATAACACCCTTAAGGCCAAGAGCCATCGCTAAAAAGAAGAGTTCTACCTCGATCGAACAACGACGGGTTCACATTTCGACAAGTTCGAATTGGCCATCGCCAAAAAGAAGAGTTCGACCTCGATCGAACAACGACGGGTTCACATTTCGACAAGTTCGAAATAACACCCTTATAGCCAAGAGCCATCACCAAAAATAAGAGTTCGACCTCGATCGAACAACGACGGGTTCACATTTTGACAAGTTCGAAATGACACCCTTAAGGCCAAGGGCCATCGCCAAAAAGAAGAGTTCGACCTCGATCGAACAACGACGGGTTCACATTTCGACAAGTTCGAAATAACACCCTTAAGGCCAAGGGCCATCGCCAAAAAGAAGAGTTCGACCTCGATTGAACAAAGACGGGTTAGCATTTCGATAAGTTCAAAATGATGCCCTTAAAGCCAAGAGCCATCGCCAAAGAGGACTGGGACTCACGACGGGTCGGAGAAAAGAGCTCGACACCACTCGAACTGTGACGGGATAAGGCTTCGACATAAGTTCGAAATTACCATCCCTACAGTTAAAATCCATCGTCAAAATCCTACTCCATCCGTGTGATCGTCAAAATCCTGCTCCATCCGTGTGATATTGAATCCCCCGAGAATCAGAAATTTGCCGCACGAAAATCTACCTGTTTGCACCAAAATTACGAAAAGCAAAAAAGAACAGGAGGCATACAACAATGAAAAATTCCTCTTTATACAAAGCTAAACCGACAGAATGCAAATAAATAAAAAAGAAAAAAAGAAAAACAGAAACAACAATTCTTTCACTCGGCGTCAGCACCACCGCCCTCTTCATCACCCTCTCCAGGAAGTCCCCCGTCATCAACGCCCTCGTCGGCCTCCGACGTTGCAGAATCATATCCGCAGTTAACATGAGCCTCACTTGCCTTCGCCTGTGCTCCCTCATATGCAACCTCAGAAATATTGCCCGCCTCCCACAAACTCTTATACATGTCCCGCTGGGGCCTCAGCATGAACCCAGAGCTCATGCAAATGACGGGGAGCGGCGGCGGAGGAAGATCGACTTGAGCCAACAACTACTCCTTTTCAGCCTCAAGAGCAATGACTCGATCCCCCAAGGTCGACGCCTCCCGGTCGATCTCGCCAATACGCTCCTCGAGTCTCGCTTCCCTTAGCATGGCCGTCGCCCTTTCTGATTCCTGCTCGAATTGGAGGACACGCATAGTGTTCTCTAGAGCCCTCACCCTCGCCAAAGCAGCCGACCAGGCGCTCTTGATATTTTCCAGTCCGGCGACCTTCCTCTCCAGCTCGACCAATTTTCCCATCCATTCCGCGCTCATCGCCTAGACCCTAATGGCATTCTGATCCAACTCAGTCTGCATCGATCGCAACCTCGCTTGAAGATGCTCACACTCCGCGGAAACTCCCTTGCCCACCTCGAGTTCTTCATCCTTTACACGAAGTTGCTCCTCAAGCTCGCTACTCCTACGAATAGCCTGCATCAGCTCCTGATCCCTCTTCTCCAATTCCTCGCCAAGGGATCGATCACATGCATTCGCCCTCAGCCGCTCGTGCATCTCACGGCACTTGTTGCAGTAGCACCGATATTTCTCCAACATCGTCAGAAAAATCTTGGCCCGAGTGTTGGCCCTACGAGCACTCTCAATCTCTACCATGTACGTCTGAAAAACAAAATTTTTTTTGATTAAGGCCAAGGTTGACAAGGATGAAAAGAGCACAATAGGGAAGAGAAAACTCACCCTCAGGCCCATAGAGGTGGTACGGACGTCCCGAAGAGCTTCGCTCTCGGTAGCAGAACACAAGAGGTCAAACTACGGGACCAGGTCTTCCGTATCCCCCAGGAGGTTAATATCCGACAAGATTTCAAGTATACGGGACTGGCCCCTTGCATGTACCACCGTACGGGTAAGGCCCTCTTCGAACATCCTGACGTCATCAGGATCAAGATCGGACTCAGATTCGTAATCATCAACCATGACGTTTTTCTCCTCTCTGTGGCCGAAGAAGAAGCACGACCCGACATCGAAGATGAAGGCCCGTCTAAAGCAATAACAATGGCCTCAGGATTCTGATCCCCCATCGCGGCAGGTAGTTGGCCAATCATAGCGGCGGGGATCTCCGTCGATGGGGCGGACGCAACGGCTGGCTCTGTTTCAATGCCCGCCTCGGACCCCGACGAGGGGAGATCACCCTCTGAACGTACCATGGCTGAAGGAACCGTTTCAGACTCCACTCGCCGCCTTTTTGATGGCCCCTCCCCGTCCTCAGCGCGGGAAGATTCCCCCGTTGGGTAAGCTACAGAGGTCGAAATCTCAGATCGAGGAGCAGCCTCCGTGCGCGTGGCTACGGCCGTAGACTCAATTGAAGCGGCCCTCGACGAAGGTCGGGTAGTAGATCCTAAGACGGGGCGAGCGGACAATGTAGGCTGCCGAAATACAAGTGGAGGAGCCCTCGCCCTCCGCACTCTCCCTGATAACGATGAAAGCCGTATAAGCGACAAAATCAAATATTGGAACGAAAAAACAAAACTGACATTACTTACCGGTAAGAGGCTTGCGTCCATATTTCTAACAGAAGGACGACCATGCGCGAACCCCCGCCGAATGAGGAAGGATGACGTTTACCCACTCGCGGATATCATCAACAGGAGCAGGGGGTAGTCTCGCGGCTGTAAAAACAAAAATGATGTAAGTACCGCCCAAAGAAAATCGGTCGACCATCACTACGACTAAAGGTATAGAAACTTACGTGCGAAGTTCCACTTCTCTGGGAACCCTGCAGGATCCGCCACAAGGTGCTCGGTCCACACATAGAAATAGTTCTCATAGAAATGACGGTTGGCTCTGTCGTCCATCTTCACCACCACACTCTTCGTCCCTCGGTGGCGCATGTGAATCATTGTACCACGAATGAGTTGAGGAGCAAAGAGATTGAGCATGTGTCTCAACGTGACCTCCCGACCGGCAAGCTCCACGAACTTGAGCAGCATAAGGAACAATTTATACAAGTACGACGAAAGTTGAGCCGGACACACCTCGTAGAAACGGCAAAAGTCTACCACCAAGGGAGGGAGAGGAAGCGTATACCCGACAATAAAGGGATAAGCATAGAACGCACAATATCCCGAGCGATCGAAATGTATAATGTCGTCTCCCACTGCTGGCAACATTTCAACGTGGTGAGGAATACCCCATCTGGCCTTCAACTCTGTAATCCCCTCCTCAGTCATAACAGAAGAAGAAGGTTCCGGCTCCTCCCCGACAGGACTGTGGAAATCGTTCCATGGCTTCCTAGGGCGAGGCAAGATCTCAGCCACCGACGGAACCCCCTCATCTTCCACTATTTATACCCCTCCAGGGGCAGGAATATCATTTTTCGGTGCCGGAGTTGCGGCAGGATTGTCGGCACGGGAAGAATTTCCACCCATTTGTATCAATTTAACAAGACAAAGGGATGAAGGAAAAATGAGAGACTGAAACGAAAGTTTCCGGCTAAACGGAGAAAATTAAAAATTCGAAGTATCAGAAGAAAGGAAGATTCACAAAGTTCTTTCAACAAAGGCAAGAAAGTGTGTCAATCGAATGGTATTTTCCTTCTATTTATAAGAGACACAAATCCCCCAAGCGTGAAACCCAAGGGTCGCCAATCGAAGCTGATAGGGCACGAAACGGTTCAATCCCCTGGGAGCGAGTGTCATAATGGCAGCAACCACGAACGACGCTTCGAGTTAAACGACGCTTCGATTCCATAACGGTCCAAGAGTACCGTAGGAGCGCTGCGCCCCTTATCTTGATCTAAAAACCACGCTCAAGGCGTGGACAGTCAGATTTCTCCCAGATGTGTAAATTTATAATCCGACCGCCAGGTCCGACAAGAGACGAACCCGACGAACGGAGGGACTAACTGTATTGGTCAAAATCTGACCGCTGCGGTCGACCCAACTGGGATCCCGCCCAAGCGGCGGGACAGTGAAAGACGCCATGATTTGCTCCAGACCGAGGTACTCACAGTACCCGCTAAGTCGAAGAACAATACTCAGAGAACGACGAAAACGGACGTGGTATGAAGGTGCATTGACACAAGAACATAGCAGGGACTCCATGACTATATATAGGGGGAACCTTCCTAGAAAGGGGGCCTTTTCTCTCTCTGTAATTCTTCTCTCTCTGTAATTCTCCTTAGCAAAATGAAGACAAAATAATTTTCTATACATGATGTAAATTGATTATCTCCACCGATTGGTGAAATGAAAAACATCAAGAAGATTGATCGCCCTTATTTCATTTTACTAATCATTTTCTTATGTGTTTATAGATTTGGAGTTTATTATGTTTGATTGAGATTTACCTCTTCATCTTCATTAATTGATTTAATCAAAAAGATTTTGATATCTTTTGTTCAAACAATACACTCGAAATCTCTGTCTATTTTCAATATTATGATAACATGTCTGATCAATTAATTTGTTAAACAGTTAGAGAAGACTTTTATTTCTTTAATTAATTAATCATATCTACCATAAATGCAGCTACCTTTGGACATTCTGAAGTGGAGAACTTATGAATTTATTCCGAGATTTCAAGATATTGAGAGCACAACATAGGATTAAGCACCTACTCTATATATCCGCCAACCTCTGACCGTAATTAATCATGATAACTCTTGAAGAATGAAATATTAATAAAACATGTCACCGGCAAATAGTTTTACAGTTGATAATATAGATTAATACTCCCTCTATTTTAATTTTTTTGAACGTTTTTAAACATGTCAAATTAACTGATTTTTTTGCGATTTTTGGACATAGGCTTTTAAGTTTTTTAAAAACAAAATGTTACAATATAAAAATTACATAAAAGGTATTATAAATCTTACTAATAGTTACTTCATCCGTTTCAATTTAAATGAGGTAGTTTGATTTGACACAAAGTTTAAGAAAGAAAAAAAGACTTTTAAAACATGTGATCCTAAAAGCTTAAGGAGCAAAAGCTTTGTGGCGCCATAATATTTATGTGGCTATAAAATACTCTCATTAAGGGTGTAGACATGTAAAAATTATTTAATCCATACAAAATTTGGACTAAATTCTAAATTACTTTGGGTCGAATAATTAATTTGGGCTTTACAAGTTAAATTAGTCCATTTTGTTATTTTCAAGCCCAAGGTCCATTTCATCTTAAGGCCCAGACTCGTACCATGTGTCAAGCGACATGGCATGTCCAGTCAAATCCAAAGCCAACAAGATGATGCCACGTGTTAAATGATGTGGCAATCCAAGTCAAAAAGCAAGAACAAACCACAGGTCGCCAAGTGGCTAAAATGACATGAGCCAATTAGAATCAAGCAAGAGAGTTCATATGTAGCTAGACTGTCCATCCTCTACAACTATAAATAGAGGGGTTACATAACTCTCAGGACACATTCAAAGTTGGAGAAGAACACTCCGCAATTGGTGAGGGCATTCACAAACATAGAGATCAATCATCAACTGCTTAGTTCTTCAACAAAGGAGTGATCAACGGAGTTCTTCCCGGAGATCAACCCGTAACAACAAAGTGTTGCTCGACGTTCTTGGAGATTAAATACATCACAAGGAGGTCTGCATCATCCTACATTCGAGAAATACGCTTCTCAAGCCCTCGAATCACGGAGAATTTTAGATAGGAGAATCAAGGGATACATAGAATTGTACTCACAAATATTTATCAATAAAATCTCTTTTTCTTTATATTATTTTTGTTGCAGTTTATTTTTCGTCTTACGAAAATTTGTTGCGAACAAATTTTGGCACGCCCAGTGGGACCAATTCTGCCCTTCATCTCTCCTTCTTGCAAGTTGAAAACTACAAACTTCAGATCTACTGCTACAATGGCCTTCTACAAATATGATATTTCATGCAAAGATGCTACTGTTGCCGCATCCGCTCAGCTCAGTCATGTTGGCCCAATCACTCGAAGCAAGTTCAAGGCTAGTGGCTTGGATGGGTCCGAATACTTCGCCTCCTTGGAGATGGCAAAGAAAAGCAGATCTCATATGACGTTCGCAACCGCAATCTTTGGGAGCAACACCCCATTCTCGATGTTTGACAAACTTTCTCCAACAGCCTCAAACCTTGGCGGATTTGAGGATTCGGTGGATTCTTCAGTTTCAACGAAAGTCAATGCCTTGATGACTGATGCAACTAACGTGGACGAAAAGTTTGCCATGATGGAACAGACTATAGAGGTCTTGAAGAAATCTGTTGAAGACAAAGACCTTCAAATCGCTCAACTCATGAACAAATTGGAGGCCTATGCACCTGGAGAGTCGAGCCATGTCCCTCCTCGTTCACCTGTCTTCACCTCCCAGAAAACAGCTGTTGAGGAATCATTTGCAAAGTTAAACATCCAAAAGGAAAAGCAATCTACTTCAGTTGCGGCGTTATCTGTCCAACAATTGCAAGACATGATAACAAACACCATCAGAGCTCAATATGGCGGACCATCGCAAAGTTCGTTGTACTACTCTAAGCCTTATACTAAGAGGATTGATTTTTTAACCATGCCAACCAATTATCAACCACCAAAGCTGCATCAATTTGATGGCAAAGGGAACCCAAGGCAACATATTGCCCACTTTGTCGAGACTTGTAGCAATGCTGGAACACATGGTGACCTTTTGGTAAAACAATTTGTTCGTTCTCTAAAAGGGAACGCATTTGACTGGTATATTGACTTGGAGCCCGAGTCCATTGATAGCTGGGAGCAACTTGAGAAGGAATTCCTCAATCGTTTTTACAGTACCCGAAGAACTGTAAGCATGATAGAGTTGACAGGCACCAAGCAAAGGAAGGACGAGCCCGTGGTGGATTACATTAATCGTTGGAGGGCGTTAAGTTTGGACTGCAAAGATCGCCTTTCAGAAATATCTGCTGTGGAAATGTGCATTCAAGGAATGCACTGGGGCCTTTTGTACATCCTACAAGGGATCAAACCGCGAACTTTTGAAGAACTTGCAACACGAGCGCACGACATGGAGTTAAGCATCGCAAGTCATGGAAAGGCATCTCCATTTGCTGATCAAAAGGAGTTCAAGAAAAATGTTGCATCAAAAAACCAAACCAAAGAATCAATGGCGGTGAAAGCAACTTCTGTGAAGGTCACTACTAAGCAAAAAGTGAAGGAGGATAAGACCCCGAGTCAATATCCCAAAGAGGAGAAGCGTCGTCCCACCTTGAAGGAATTAGAGGCGAAGGTTTATCCATTTCCAGATTCAGACGTACCCACCATCCTTGATGAACTGCTGGGCAAGAAAGTCATCGATCTCCCTGAATCAAAAAGGCCAGAGGAAATTGGCAAAGTTGGCGATCCGAAATACTGCAAGTTTCATCGCGTCATTAGCCACCCTACAGAGAAATGCTTCGTCTTAAAGGAGAAAATTATGGCTCTTGTAAGTGAAGGAAAAATCATCATAGACATGGATGAAACAGCAGAAGCAAATCATGCAAGTATCGCGCTCAAGGAAAAGAAGTGTTCAAAGTTGCATAACATGTCAAGCACTGCCTTCTTACAATTTGGAAGTTTCGAGCCCGTTGAAGTTGTTCTTCCAAGGAAAACTCTTGAAGGTTCACTAGAGCTAGACAATCACTCCAAAGACAAAGACGATGAGGGTTGGATTCTAGTCACTCACAAGAAACGAAAACATCAGGCAGTTTTGAGGCTACCACTTCCTAAGCCAAGAGCAAAAATAAGCGATGTGGATAGGCTACAACCACCAAGAATTATCAAATCTTCTAACAGTGCCTTATCCCCGAAGTTCCGAAAGCCCATCACATTGCATGAATTCTTTCCTGGAAAATTATTTCATGGAAGTCACGTTGGTGCAACTCATGTAGTTTCTAGTACTGACAAAACAACGGAAAGCAACGATGAGCCTGCTCCAATGAAAACACAAGAAAATTATGATAACGGAAAAGTTGTCACATGTTGTGCAACAATTTCATTCACAGATGATGACTTGCTGCTGGGGTCTAAGCCACATAACAGACCTTTGTTTGTTGTAGGGTCCATTCGGGAACAACATCTCAATCGCATACTTGTTGATGATGGTTCGGCTGTCAACATCATGCCAAAGATGGTGCTAAAAAAGCTTGGGATCTCTATCGATGAGCTATCCAAAAGTAACCTAACAATCCAAGGTTTCAACCAAGGGGGACAACGAGCCATAGGTATGATCCGCGTAGGATTATCCATTGGTGAGATGAATTCAAACACCCTGATTCACGTCATAGATGCTAAAACATCATACAACTTGTTGCTTGGACGTCCTTGGATTCATGAGAATGGGGTGGTATCATCTACTTTGCATCAATGTCTGAAGTATAGAAGAGATGGTGAGATAGTCAAAATTGATGCAGACATCAAGCCTTTCACTGAGAGAGTCATACTTTGCAGACGCAAAATTCACCTTAGATTCTGTGAACCGAAAGTGGAGAAACCATCATCAGATGACAAAGCTGATGTCAAGTCAGAAGAGGAAAATGAGGCTCAATGGACTACCATTAAGCCGCCTAAGAAGGGAACGGAAGAAGTCTCCATTAAGCTATCATCATCCGAAGGTGACATACAAACAAAGACTGAGGAGCATCTGGTTTTTCGCTATGTTCCACGTGAGTGTCGAAAGAAAGGGCAACCTTTGCTACAGGAATGTACTCTAAAGAAGCAAATGAGTCACAAAGATATCCAACATTTGAAGGAGCATATGACTGTCCCAGTTGCACAAATCCCATCCGTGACTTGTGAGTCTGCTAAAGGCAATCCCCAAGCTGATAAAATAAAAGGGCACTATGATCCTAAGGCCTTCATACTGCTTGAAAAGTCTGGTTATGACTTCTCCAATCCATCACAACTAGGAGAACTCAAAGACGAAGTCACTGGTGAAAAGATACATGGGCTCAATGAGTCCCAAATAAAGTTGAGAAAGCAAGGGCACTACGTCGCCACTCCAAAGTTTGGGTTGGGGTTCAGTTTGGTAGAGCCTCTTCGAATTTCATCAAAGAGAAGCAAAAAGATAGCTTCATCACAATACACCTCGGTAGAGGAGATGAAGGAAGTTAAGGGCAACAAAATAAAACAACGGGCTTCAGTATTTGATCGCATTGGAGGCTCAACCCCTTCGGACTCGGTGTTTGAAAGGCTAAGTCACAAAGGTGGACGTGTATCTTCCAAACATCTAAAAGAAGTTTCCACTACCTCAAAGACCTCTGTCTTTTGTCACCTAGGGACCACAAGGAAGTTGCCATCTAGAAAAATATTGTCAAAACATAAGGAGCAAGTCCATGAGGAGCGGGATCATTTTGAAGTTGTTGCTGACAAAGAAATCTGTAGTGCTTTCCCATCACGTATGAAGAGGAAGTCTATTTTGTCAATATCCACAGATGGTCCGCTGAAGGTGCAAAGGAGAATCATTGTTTACACTTGCCAGCCTCGTAAAGAAGCAAAGAAAGAGAAAGAAGCCATGCCGACCATCCAAGGAAGTCAAAGAGAAAAGTTAGACTTTGTGGAAACATCCTATCAGAGTTGTGGAAACATCCAAGAAGGGCTCACATCCGAAGAGAATGCTCAACTTTGCCTAGCAAAGTTAGAGGCCTTGGATGAGAAAATATTAGAAGCACAACAAAAATTAGAGTTCTATCAAGCTCGACTAGCTAGAGCCTTCAACAAGAAAGTGCGGCCACGATCATTCCAAGTGGGAGACTTAGTCCTAGCTGTTCGACGATCCATAATCCTCAACAAACGCATAGGCGACAAGTTTACCTCAAAATGGGATGGGCCATATGTTGTGAAGGAAGCCTATTCAAGCGGCGCATACAAAATTGTCGATAAGGACGGTCTCAGAGTTGGTCCGATCAACGGAAAATTTCTGAAGTAGTACTTCCCATGAAAGTCGCCTCGCTCCTTGACGTACGATCCTAAGCTGCAAGTCATGACGCTCCTTGATGCATGAGCTTAAAATGCACATTGCTACACTCCTGGCCCGCATGAGTCTAAACTGTGTACGGCAAAAAAAAAAAGAGTCTGCTAGGTTGAAAACCTCGCGAGAGGCGGCCTAGGCAAAAATTAGGACATAGAAAAAAACAAAAAAGAACCCACCCCTCTGAACTACGTTATGACTTTATCCTCTTCACCGAGGTACGTAGGCAACTTAGAGTTTCATTCTAAGTTCAGTCACATGAATCTTAAAAAAAATAAAAGTTTGGCATCATCGGATCATTACATTAATTCTTCCAAGTGTAGAGGCTCATATCTATGAGGAAAAGAGATAATTTTCTTTGAAGTATAAAAGATGTTTTATTGCTTCAATAGTACAAAAGTTGATACATCAAAAAAATATAGAGACAAAAGGAATTAGACATTTTCCTATACAAAAGCCTAAGTCATAAAAATGATCGTAAACTAGGCTTTGTGGCCGACTCGTCTTGAATGCATCTTCCAAGTCCATATGACGTCTCCACATTTTTATACACTATCCTCAATGCCTCGTATATAAGAAGTCATCTCTCTTGAAAAAAACCTTCAATCACCATGGGAGCCGCCATTGATAAACTTCAAGACCATCAACAAAATCAAGTGCAACAGTTGGTGAAGGGGTGACTCCGCATCTTGTATGACATCTCAGACTGATATCTGGACTCGTTGAACTTCTTTGCAAGTCTGCAAAAAAAATAAATAAAGAGATAAGATTTGTGAAGCACAATAGCTAAAGTTACTATATTCAAGACTGTAGAGTCAATTTCAAGAAAACAACAACATTCATATGACAACTCAGGGAGCATAGAGATGGGAAGCGAGCTCAACGGATGACGAGATCAACTTTGGAAAACTACTGTGGTCCATCCGGAAGATGTTCTAACCCAAATATTTTATATGTTGTATATTTGGATGTCTAGTTTCCAAAAACACAATCCGTTTGCGATTCGGAGGCTCCTAGCTCAAGATACGATTTTTGTTGTCGGAACTATACGAATCTGAAAGTTACTGCAGCTAGGTGGACTTTGAGAATTTTCTGTTTCCAGCTCGAAAGAAGTTCTGCCACGAAACTAATACGTATTGCAGCTCTATGAGTATACTTTCTAATGGCACAAACGGATCCCAATTTGGAGTCTCCTAACTCGAGATATGAATTTTTCCACCAAAGCCCGCAAAACTGAAAAGCAATTTCGCGGACAGATGGGTCAAGTTCAGAAAGTTGCTGCGGACAATCTGCTAGGAATTTTTCTACGATATCTTGAGGATTTCATTATCTCTGAGTCTTCTTTCCAATGGCGTAGACGGCTCGCGATTTGGACATTCCTAGCTCGAGATATATACGTTTTGATGACAGCATATAGTGCTGTAAAGTCAAAATGTCAGATATGCATACCAGCTTCAAAAGTCCACTCCGGCTAATCCTCAAGGAATTTATCCTTGAATTCTTTAAAGGATGTAACTTTTCAAGTTTTTATTCTTTGAAAGCAAGAAGCTTCAGATTTCATCGCTCCTACATCAAGGAATTAATAATTTTGCAAAGGTTCGCCAACCACTCGCCCGCCAAGGATGAAATATGGTCGCTCGAGCTCCAAGCCTCTTTCTTGCCAAGTCGCAAGGCTGAGATGCACCATGTTCTCGCTCGCATGTTGCAAAGTGGGGATATGGCTCGTCGATCAAGCTCGCTTAGGAATACTCTAAATGTCTCCCGTCAAGCTGCAAGAAGGGATGTACCAAGTTGCTGTTGTACTCTCTTCAAAACATGCAAAAATAAGAAAAGATTTTGGAGCCCTCGGTGCCAACAAGATGACGTTTTTGTAGATACGGTGCGAGTAGCACGACGATCAGCTCGATTAATGGATATTGGTGCCATAGCACGACGTTTCTGCTTCTACAGATACGATGCCAGTAGCACAATGCTTCGATTCGGTATGATGGACATCGAGGCTGACAACGCTATCTTCCAAATCAACATGGGAAACATTATGAAATATAGTTTAATTCATCATGAGGAATAGCAGTGCAGTACGCCTAGTCCTCTCTGATTTGGACATTGAACGGGAATCCCCAATGGTACAAGATGAACAACTTCACATCGCAAAATCGAGCATCTTCTACTAGAGCAAGCGAGCACAACTTTTGAAGGCATCTAAAGCCTTTGCCGTCACATCCTAGTAAGCCTGCAAAAAAAAAAAAAAAAAAGAGGAAGAGAGATGCGGGAGCCTATGATGCTTAGTGCACGAAGCTTTTTGGTGCTCTAGTTGATCTCTATTAAGTTTAGGGGTTGCTCTAGCGTCGTACATCCTTGCTGCGGTGTTGTCCCTGAATACTTTGTCGTCATTAAAAAATTGAGTTAGCGGTAATATCAAGCTTATCATGATCGAGCATATAACCCCTCCGTGTAATCAATATGGTTGCGGCATGATTCTTCTCTGTAATCATTGGGGTTGCGGCACAACTCATATCAGTGACCAATGCGGTTAAGGATGGCTCATCCATAAATAGCCTGCTATTGTTTTGTAGTACAAATCTACAAGAAGAAAAAACATAGTAGTACGTTGCAAAAAAAAATTAAGGCAAGAACAGGAAATAAAAAGAAACAAAGAAAGACCATATATTATGCCAAAAAAAAAAAAAACAGATTCTTGGCTAGAGAGTTTGAAGACTGCTATTTTCTTGCCCTAGCTTGTGGTGATCCTGTTCTTCTCATGTGTTTTGAGGGCCCAATTCTTGTCTATTTATAGATGCTTAAGGGCGGTGTTCCCAGTCTAATTAGAAGTGCATGAGCCGTAAGACAAATCATATTGCAATAATATAATATTGACTTTGGATATTTATCCATTTAGCATTACTAGAAATCGAGAGTCAATCCATTCAAACCACACTTTGAAATAAGCCTCAAGAAAATACTAGAGGTGGATTCAAAGGATTGTGTTATTCACCGACACTTCAAACCCCGTCATCAAGACTCGACAAGTCTATATTACGACAAGGCTTGAAGTAGGGGGCATCTGTAGACATGTAAAAATTATTTAATCCATACAAAATTTGGACTAAATTCTAAATTACTTTGGGTCGAATAATTAATTTGGGCTTTACAAGTTAAATTAGTCCATTTTATTATTTTCAAGCCCAAGGTCCATTCATCTTAAGACCCAGACTCGTACCATGTGTCAAGTGACATGGCATGTCCAGTCAAATCCAAAGCCAACAAAATGATGCCACGTGTTAAATGATGTGGCAATCCAAGTCAAAAAGCAAGAACAAACCACATGTCGCCAAGTGGCTAAAATGACATGAGCCAATCAGAATCAAGCAAGAGAGTTCATATGTAGCTAGACTGTCCATCCTTTACAACTATAAATAGAGGGGTTACATAACTCTCAGGACACATTCAGAGTTGGAGAAGAACACTCCGCAATTGGTGAGGGCATTCACAAACATAGAGATCAATCATCAACTGCTTAGTTCTTCAACAAAGGAGTGATCAACGGAGTTCTTCCCGGAGATCAACCCATAACAACAAAGTGTTGCTCGACGTTCTTTGCGATTAAATACATCACAAGGAGGTCTGCATCATCCTACATTCGAGAAATACGCTTCTCAAGCCCTCGAATCACGGAGAACTTTAGATAGGAGAATCAAGGGATACATAGAATTGTACTCACAAATATTTATCAATAAAATCTCTTTTTCTTTATATTATTTTTGTTGCAGTTTATTTTTCGTCTTACGAAAATTTGTTGCGAACAAAGGGTAAAGTGAGTAAAATGAAAAGTTCAAAAGTTAAATTGATTCTAAATATAAAAATGTGTCATTCTTTTCGGAACGGACTAATAAGAAAAGTATGTCATTTAAATTGAAACACAGGGAGTAATAATTTTTTTTTTGATAGTTAAAGATTTTATTTACCACGGAAAAAGATATGTATAAGTAAAACAAAAAAAACCCTAGAGTCAGTTGAAAAAAAATAACCTAAGTATTTCAAAACTATCAGAACAAAGAGCTCTGTCTATTGAACTATAGGCTTCTGTCTATCCAATAATAAAAAAAGATAATAAGAATAATTTCAGAACATTATTCAGCTGAATATGCTTCTACTAGTCCATAAGCTCAATCAGTATTAACCAGTAAAGAAAAATAGCATTTGAACCAAAGTAAAATGACAGGTGGATAACAGAACAATTCTATGACAGGTGATTTGTAATTGAATATGAAATTCTATGACAAATTTCTGCAAAGAGATAATTTCAAAATAAAATTTTTCTCAATTGTAATTTTAAATAAAAGAGCAAAAAGGGTAAAATTACTACTATTACTACACATTAATTACTTTTAACTAGCAGCAGTAACTTCTCTCACACATGTATCACTTTTGGGAGGTGCACGCGCACAGGCAGTAGAGTAGCAGTTGTACGCCGCAGCATCAGGAGTATACCTAGTCGAGAGTTTCAGGTTCTATTCGCGGGAATTGGTACCTCCCGCCTCCTGTTTCTCTGTCTACTGTGTTAATTACCTTGTTGCCGTAGTATTTCGTACTTGTCTAGTCAATCTAGTGGGCTTGTAGTTACTATTTGCTCCTTTTGTGTTCTTTGTGGTGTTTCTTCTCCTTTTCATTTTTACATCTTAGCAGGTATAGAGACTGTAGTTTGTAATGGTGGAGTAGGGTCATATCCTGGGGGAGGTCGGGGAGGTCGGGTGGTGGGAAGGGGGGTAGGGCAAGGGCCAGGGGGTGGGACGGGGACCAAAAGGGGTTAAAGGGAACAAGGTAGCATGTAGGTTTAGAATTGGATCGTGGAAAATAGGGACGTTGACGGGTAAGTCTATAGAGCTGGCGAAGATTCTCCAGAAGAGAAAGGTTAATATTGCGTGCGTACAGGAGACTAGGTGGGTAGGATCGAAGGCGAGAAATATAGACGGGTATAAATTATGGTTCTCCGGAGTCGTGAAGGGCAAGAACGGAGTGGGCATTTTGGTGGATAGGGAGCTTAGAGAGTCGGTGGTAGAGGTTAGACGAGTGAATGACAGATTGATGGCGATTAAGGTAGTAGTTGGAGGGAGCACTCTGAATGTCATTAGCGCTTACGCGCCGCAAACAGGCTTGGACGAGGAGGTTAAGAGGCGTTTTTGGGAGGCACTAGATGAGGTGGTGTGGGGTATCCCGCCTACGGAGAAGCTATTCATGGGAGGGGATTTCAATGGTCATATTGGGTCGTCCATTGGTGGTTATGGTGAGGTGCACGATGGCTTCGGCTTTGGTGATAGGAACGGGGGTGGTACCTCACTGTTGGATTTCGCTAGTGCTTTTGAGTTGGTGATAGTGAACTCTATGTTCCCGAAGAGGGAGGAACATTTGATTACTTTCCGGAGTATGGTGGCTAAGACTCAGATTGACTATCTCCTCCTCAGGAGGGGTGACAGGGGGTTGTGCGAGGATTGCTAGGTGATCCCGAGTGAGAACCTCGCAACTCAACATAGGCTCCTGGTGATGGACGTCGGTATCTTGTTGAAGAGGAAGAAGAGGTTTGTAAGAGGTCAGTCGAGGATCAGGGGGGGAGCTTTGTCTAAGGATAATGCGTAGGATTTAGAGGTACGGCTGATGAATATGGGTGCCTGGAAGAGTGGTGGGGACGCTAGCGCTATGTGGACGGCGACGGCGAACTGTATAAGGGAGGCAGCAAGAGAGGTGTTGGGAGTTTTCGAAAGGTTACTCTGGCGGGCACCGAGGCGACTGGTGGTGGAATGACGTGGTCCAAAGTAAAGTGGAAGCCAAAAAAGCGGCTTACATTAAGTTAGTAGAGAGCACCGACGAGGACAAGAGGAGAGCAAACAGAGAAAGATATAAGGAGGCTAGGAAGGAGGCGAAATTAGCGATCACAGAGGCCAAGACTGCTGCTTTTGGTCGGCTCTATGAGGAACTTGGGGGCAAAGGTGGAGACAAGAAGTTATTTCGGTTGGCCAAAGCGAGGGAGAAGAAGGCTCGCGACCTGGATCAAGTGAGGTGCATCAAAGACGAAGATGGTCGAATATTGTTGGAAGAGGCCCAAATTAGGAAAAGATGGCAATCGTACTTTCATAAACTCCTGAACGAAGAGGGGAATGGAAACATCGTGTTAGGGCATTTGGGGCACTCAGAGAGTCGCCGAGACTTTAGGTATTGTAGGCGCATTAAGGTTGAGGAGGTGGTGGGTGCGATGGGTAAGATGAGTCGGGGCAAAGCGACCGGACCAGATGAGATTCCAGTTGAGTTTTGGAGATATGCGGGTAGAGCAGGCTTGGAGTGGATGACTGGGTTGTTCAATGTTATCTTCAGGACAAAGAGGATGCCTGATGAGTGGCGGTGGAGTACAATAGTTCCGGTGTACAAGAACAAAGGGGATGTCCAGAATTGTAACAATAGGGGTATCAAGTTATTAAGTCATACCATGAAAGTTTGAGAGAGGGTGGTGGAAGGGAGGATAAGAAGGGCGGTGTCTATATCGGAAAATCAGTTCGGGTTCATGCCGGTTCGTTCTACCACGAAAGCTATCCACCTTATCAGGAGGTTGGTGGAACTATACAGGGATAAGAAGAGGAATTTGCATATGGTGTTTATTGACCTAGAGAAGGCGTATGACAAGGTTCCTAGAGACGTCCTTTGGAGGTGCCTAGAGGTGAAAGGTGTGCCGGTGGCTTACATTAGGGTGATAAAGGATATGTATGATGGAGTTATGACTCAGGTTAGGACTGTAGGAGGTGACTCAGAGCCTTTCCCGGTTGTTATGGGGTTACACCAAGGATCGGCGCTCAGCCCATTCTTATTTGCTCTGGCGATGGACGCACTGACACACCATATCCAAGGAGAGGTGCCATGGTGTATGTTGTTCGCTGATGATATAGTTCTGATTGATGAGATGCGAGACGGCGTTAATGGGAGACTGTAGGTATGGAGGCAGGCCCTGGAGTCTAAAGGTTTCAAGTTAAGTAGGACTAAGACGGAATATGTGGAATGTAAGTTCAGCGACGTGACGGGGGAAGCGGATGTGGAAGTCAGGCTTGACTCACAGGTCATCTTCAAGAGAGAAAGCTTTATGTACTTAGGGTCAATTATCCAGGGAGATGGGGAGATCGACGTGGATGTTACGCACCGTATTGGGGTGGGGTGGATGAAATGGAGGATAGTGTCTGGAGTCCTGTGTGACAAGAATATGCCACCGAAACTCAAAGGTAAATTGTATAGAGCGATGGTTAGACCATCCATGTTGTATGGAGCTGAGTGTTGGCCAGTCAAAAATTCACATATCCAGAAGGTGAAAGTAGCAGAAATGAGGATGTTGAGATGGATGTGTGGGCACACTAGGCTGGATAAGATTAGGAATGAAGATATTCGGGAGAGGGTGGGCGTGGCTCCCGTGGACGACAAGATGCGGGAAGCGCGACTTAAATGATTCGGATACGTGCGGAGGAGAAGCCTAGATGCACCGGTTAGGAGGTGTGAGCGGTTGACTTTGGCGGGTACGAGAAGAGGCAGAGGGCGGCCAAAGAAGTATTGGGGCGAGGTGATCAGGCAGGACATGGCGCGACTTCAGATTTCCGAGGACATGGCTCTTGATAGGAACATCTGGAGGTCGAGCATTAGGGTGGTGGGCTAGGGAGTAGTCGAGAGTTCTTCTCTCTTTGTACCAGGTAGACTGATAGAGATCTGTTTAGGTTTGTTAGCGGTCTATGCTGTGTTCACATCGTTGGTTGCATAGTTTTGTGTTATTGTCCTTTCCCTTATTCGTTGTTGTTATTTTCTTTCTGCATCTTTTGTTGTTACATGCCTTTTCTTTTGTTTCTTTTTTGATATTATTGTCTCTCTTGTTGAGCCGAGAGTCTCCTGGAAACAGTCTCTCTATCCTTTTCGGGGTAAGGGTAAGGTCTGCGTACACTCTACTTTCCCCAGACCCCACTGGTGGGATTTTACTGGGTATGTTATTGTTGTCTTCCAAATTCGGGAGGTTATTGGTTTCCCAAATCAACGGCGAATTCTCACGGAGGATGACGGCGGAGGCGGAGGAGAAAGGTGGCGGTGAGGGAAGCAACAAGAGAAGCAAAGGGAGTTCTCCAACTTTTGCTTTAGAGATGGAGTATAGAAAAAGGATGATTCTCGTCCATTGGATTTTGAGATTTTAGAGGGAAAATGGAGGAGAAATTGAGGGGTTTTACATAATTTTCGTAGAGAAAAGGAAAACGGCACAGTTTGGATACCTCCTATAAAAAAAATATACGATAATTCCTCCTTTTCTAAAAAAAAATTTCAGGTGACCTAAACAATCCATTTTCTCTTTTAACTTCTATTAATTAATGATTGGAGTAAGATCACACTTACTATTTAAGTGAAGGTTAAATGTAATTAATCAACTGTAATAAGGAGTAAAACTGAAAAAAATAATAATAAAAAATACTGTATACCTACTCCCAAAATAATAGTAATAATAAGTTCATTTTGAAACGAAAGAAAGGATGTTTTAGAAAAAAGAAAATAAATAAATTAAAGACAAAAGTGTTATAAAATAATAAAAGAAGAAGAGCAATATTGCAGAGAAAGAGAGAGAAGGAATTCTTATTGAATTTTTGGGATGAATTACAATGGAATAGAACCCTCTATTTATAGGGAGATGGTGACTTAGCCACCAAGTAATAAACCCTAGAATCTCTCTAAATATAGACATTCACCATAAATAGAATTCTATTTATGACACTACCCCTGAATGTCTATTCAACAGATAATATGCCTCGTTAAAACCTTAACTAAAAGAAAACCCAATGGGAAAAAAGTTTCTAGAAAAGAAAAAAGAGTACACATGTTTAGAAATGCGCCTATTGGTTGCCTCGTTAAAAACCTTGCAAGAAAAACCCAGCGGGACAAAACCTTGTAAGGGAAAAAGAGTGCAACGCGCATTAGCTCCCTCTGATGAGAGCATCAATTCACATCCTTGAGCCTTCGCATCCCGATCTTGTACACTAGCTTCTTGAAGGTTGACGTTGGTAGAGATTTTGTGAACAAATCAGCCATATTATCACTTGAACGAATCTGTTGCACATTGATATCACCATTCTTTTGAAGATCATGTGTGAAGAATAACTTTGGTGAAATGTGCTTTGTTCTATCTCCTTTTATGAATCCTCCCTTCAATTGAGCTATGCATGCTGCATTGTCTTCATACAAAATCGTGGGTAGTTTGTCACATTTCACACCACATTTGTCTCGAATAAGATGTATTATAGACCTCAACCACACACATTCTCGACTTGCTTCATGAATAGCAATTATCTCAGCATGATTAGATGAAGTAGCCACAATTGATTGCTTAGTCGATCGCCAAGATATGGCAGTGCCTCCACAGGTAAATACATAACCTATTTGAGACCGAGCCTTGTGTGGGTCAGATAAATACCCAGCATCAGCATAACCAACAAGATCGGGACTGCAATTGTTGCCATAAAATAAGCCCATATCGGTAGTCCCTTTTAGATACCGCAATAAGTGTTTGATCCCATTCCAATATCTCCTTGTAGGAGCAGAGCTATATCTTGCTAAGACATTAACTGAAAAGTTATGTCAGGCCTTGTAGTATTAGCAAGATACATTAGTGCACCAATTGCACTAAGATATGGTACTTCAGGACCAAGTAGCTTTTCATTCTTTTCTTGAGGTCGGAATGGATCCTTATTCACATCAAGTGATCGAACAACCATCGGAGTACTTAATGGATGTGCTCTATCCATGTAAAACCGTTTCAATACCTTTTCTATGTAGGTAGATTGATGAATAAATATTCCGTATGCCAAATGTTCAATTTGCAAACCAAGACATAATTTTGTCTTTCCGAGATCTTTCATCTCGAATTCCTTCTTTAAATAATCAATTGCCTTTTGGAGTTCTATAGGAGTTCCAATAAGGTTTATGTCATCAACATATACGGCAAGTACAACAAATTCTGATGTTGTTTTCTTTATAAAAACACATGGGCAAATGGCATCATTTAGATAGCCTTCCTTTAATAAATACTCACTAAGACGATTATACCACATTCGTCCTGATTGCTTTAGACCATACAAAGATCTTTGCAATTTGATTGAAAACATTTCCCGGGACTTTGAATTATGTGCGTTTGGCATTTTAAATCCATCGGGAATTTTCATGTATATCTCATTATCAAGTGAGCCATAAAGGTAGGCGGTAACCACATCCATTAAATGCATGTCAAGTTTTTCATGGACAGCAAAACTAATGAGATAACGGAAAGTTATAGCATCCATAACGGGTGAATATGTCTCTTCATAATCGACACCAGGCCTTTGTGAAAATCCTTATGCAACAAGGCGTGCCTTATATCTTTGTACCTCGTTTTTCTCATTTCTCTTGCGTATAAAGACCCATTTATAGCCAACAAGCTTAACACCATTAGGTGTTTGGACTATAGGCCCAAAAACTTCACGTTTTGCAAGTGAATTCAACTCTAATTGGATTGCTTCTTGCCATTTTGGCCAATCAAGTCTTTGTCGACATTCTCCAACAGATTGAGGTTCAAGATCCTCACTTTCTTGCATAATGCTAGATGCAACATTATATGCAAAGACATAATCCACCACTATATCCATTCGATTCAAATTTGTCTCAATATCGATTGGCTTTATTGATACTTCCTTATTTTCTTGAGCCTCGGGCTCAGTGGATTCCTCATGAATCTCAGAATTTATTAAATCGTGGATTTCTTCATGATATTCTTTCGTAGTGTCATTTTGATAATTTGTTTTCCTTTTTCTAGGATTTCGATCTTTGGAACCTAATGGTCTGCCACGTTTTAGGCGTGCTTTTGACTCATTAGCTATGACACTAGAAGATTGTCCAATAGGGACATCAATACGGATTGGAACATTCTTTGCAGGGATATGTGATTTTGTTATCCTTTTCAAATCCGTAAATGCGTCTGGCATTTGATTTGCTATTCTCTGCAAATGGATAATCTTTTGCACCTCTTTTTTACAAATAGAGGCACGTGGATCAAGATGAGATAATGATGGATTTTTCTACAAAATTTCCCGTTTGGTTTCACCAACTTCTCCCCCTAATTTTGGGAAAAGTGTCTCATCGAATCGACAGTCTGCAAATCGTGCAGTAAACAAATCCCCCGTCAATGGTTCGAGGTAGCGAATAATGGAGGGCGATTCAAACCCAATATATATTCCTAACCTTCTTTGCGGACCCATTTTGGTGCGATATGGCGGTGCTACAGGCACATATACTGCGCATCCAAAGATTCTTAAATGGGATATATTAGGTTCATGACCCAAAACTAATTGCAACGGGGAATATTTATGATAATTTGTCGGTCTGAGACGAACTAGCATTGCTGCATGCAAAATGGCGTGACCCCAAACAGAAGTGGGCAACCTCGTTTTCATGAGTAACGGTCTTGCTGTCAATTGCAGACGTTTAATTAAAGACTCTGCAAGGCCATTTTGAGTGTGAACATGAGCTACAGGATGTTCTACTTTTATCCCAATTGATAAGCAATAATCATTAAATGCTTGGGATGAAAACTCAGCAGCATTATCAAGTCTAATAGACTTAATTGGATTATCGGGGAATTGCGCCCGTAATCGAATTATTTGTGCCATTAATTTTGCAAACGCGAGGTTGCGTGATGACAATAGGCACACATGAGACCATCTAGAAGATGCATCTATTAAGACCATGAAATATCTAAACGACCCACTAGGTGGGTGAAAAGGTCCACAAATGTCCCCTTGTATACGTTCCAAAAACGCAGGGGACTCAATTCCAACCTTTGTTGGTGATGGTCTAATAATTAACTAGCCTTGATAACAAGAAGTGCAAGAAAATTCATTATTTAAAAGAATCTTTAAATTCTTTAATGGATGCCCATTTGAGTTTTCTATAATCCGTCTCATCATAATTGATGCAGGATGTCCCAATCGATCATGCCAAAGTACAAAAGTATTGAAATCAGCAACCTTTTGGTTTACAATAGAATGTGCCTCAATTGCACTAATTCTTGTCCAATACAGGCCACAAGATAAAGATGGAAACTTCTCAATAGCCCTTTTCTGGCCAGAGACATTTTTGGTAATAATGAGATATTCAAGATTATTCTCATCTATTGTCTCAATATGATATCCATTTCGGCGGATATCTTTAAAACTCAACAAGTTCCTTTTTGACTTGGAGGAGAACATTGCATTCTCTATGATAAGTATTGTTCCCTTAGGCAGAGTTATAATAGCTCTTCCAGAGCCTTCAGTTAATTTGCTACTACCAGAAATTGTAGTAACATCTGCCTTACACATACTTAAATGAGAGAAATATTTCTTCTCTTTGAATATTATATGTGTCGTACATGAATCAACTAAATAAATATTTTTACAATTGAACTTTGATCCAAATTTGCTTTGAGGAATATTCATATTTGCTTCCCATAGGTTGACATACAAAAAAAAATATATGAATAAATATAAGTATTTTCAAAGATAAAGGAAAAGAGACAAAGTGAAGTCAATAACTCAATAATGACTTATAATGTAATTTCGAGCAAACTTTGTTTATGATACAAACAATTACATAGCAAGAAAATAATATAATTATGCTTTTCATTGAATGACTTAATAGTCTTGCACAATAGAAAAATACAGACGAAATTGGATAAAAAAATATACTCATTGACTTGTTCAATTAATGTGTCAGATTTAATCAAACTGGCATACGCTAATTTAGGAATGAATTATGATTAATTGATTGAGCGGAAATCCGTATTGGTGTTTGTGACATAACCAAGTTTTGTTTATGAAAGAAACTGTAATGGTTCACATGGACATGTGCTTTTTGTGTGATGCTGATTTTTTTTTTCCATACAATTAGCAACTTAGCATGTCAGTTGCGAAAAAAAAATAATAAAGATTTGTTCTTTGAAAAAAATTTAAGTAGCCTTCACATAACCTCTTAACTTGGTTATTTGCAAATCATAACGTTACTTTAATAAAAAAATATATTAATCTTTGAAAACTAAGAAAATTGAAACATTGTTTAAAACGAATACTAACAATATTCCATAAAATAAATAATACGAATTGATACTAATGACTACTACTCATGTAAAGAACTATCATTACATGATGTTTATTCACTAACTAATACAAATAAGCAAAATAAAAATAAAATCAAACTACTCAATCTTCTTTAACCACAGATCCATCACTGATCAAGTGGTCTATTTTTCCATCAGGGTGCTCAAAGAAGTGTGCCGCATCTAAGTGGGTGATGTCAAATTCATTGTCATAGACAAAATTAGCTTCACGGCCTTTATTCTTTAGAGATGCTTGATAAAGCTCAACCAAATGTCTTGGTACACGGCAAATATTTGCGCAATGCCCTTTTCCACCGCAACAATAGCATTCAGTTTCTGAACCATTTGCTTTTGGCTTATCTTTCCCTTTCCACTTTTGGTGGTTATTTCTCTTTGGGGATGATTAACACCAGGAAAATTTCTTTCTTGTCTACGGACACGACCACGACCACGACCACGAATAGAGTTACAGCCTTTTCCACGCTTAGCATTATGGGAATACACCTCATCCATTTCAGGCAATGGTGTAGACCCAGTGGGTCAATTTTCCTGATTTCTCATGAGCAAATCGTTGTTTCGTTCAGCCACAAGGAGAAGAGAAATCAACTCAGAGTACTTCTTGAAACCTTTCTCTCTGTACTGCTATTGCAGGACCATATTGGAGGCATGAAACGTTGTAAACGTTTTTTCAAGCATATCATAGTCAGTGATAGTATCTCCACAGAGTTCCAATTTAGAAGTAATTCTGAACATTGCAGAATTATATTCAGAAACAGACTTAAAGTCTTGGAGCCTCAGATGAGCCCAATTATATCGAGCTTGTGGAAGAGTGACCAACTTTAAGTTGTCATATCTTTCCTTTAAGCCATTCCACAAAACAAGTGAGTCTTTGACTGTGAGATATTCTATTTTCAACCCTTCATCAAGGTGATGGCGCAAGAAAATCAAGGCCTTAGCACAGTCTTGGTTGGATGCTTTATTTCTGTCTTTAATGGCGTCTCCAAGACCCATTGCATCTAAATGGATTTCAGCATCCAACACCCATGTCATATAGTTCTTGCCCGAAATTTCAAGGGCAACGAACTTTCTTTTCATAATGTCAGTCATAATTAAAAAGAGGAGAAAAGTTACCTTAATCTTCTTGAGACGGTAGAGTCTCGTGCCGATAACGTGTTATAAATAATAAAAGAAGAAGAGCAATATTGCAGAGAAAGAGAGAGAGAGAATTCTTATTGAATTTTTGGGATGAATTACAATGGAATAGAACCCTCTATTTATAGGGAGATAGTGACTTAACCACCAAGTAGTAAACCCTAAAATCTCTCTAAATATAGACATTCACCATAAATAAAATTCTTTTTGTAACAAAAAGCATTTGTTCTGGTTACTTTGGCAGCTACAAAAACTGAAAAATTAGACAAAATTCACAATCTTAAAAGGGATAGGCTTATCCGGCCTTAACATATGTGGCACCACACAAAGTTAAACTCCATATCTTTAGCAAGAAACCCATTGTGCCACGTGTCGTTTGGGATCCATGAAAAAAAGATCAAAACCCCAAAAATGTGCCAAATTTATTAGTAGTATCTAAAGTTAGTTTTGTTTGTTTGAAGTAGAGCATGGCATCTTTGGCAACTCTTGCTGCAGTACAGCCCACAACTGCCGTCAATGGCCTAGCTGGAAGCTCCATTATTGGAACTAAACTGCATGTTAAATCATCTCGCCTTAATTTGAAGTCTACTAAATCCAGGTACAGCTTTCAAATATAGCTTGTCCATAGTGTATAGAAGTTAAACTCATAGTACTAAAGGGGAGCCTAAATTGCTGCCACTCTTGCAGAAATGATAATAGACCCTTCCCCAGCCGGATCCCGCGCATAGCGGAAGCTTAGTGCACCGGGCTACCTTTTTTAGCCAATCTCTTAGCCTCAATTTTTATACTTATTACTAATCTCACTTAATATGAACATTCAATTATTATGCGACCGGATATTTATGTATGTGTTGCTATTACATTTTTGCTAGGGCTGGTTGTGTGGTAGCAAAGTATGGTGACAAGAGTGTATACTTTGATTTAGAGGACTTGGGCAACACTACTGGCCAGTGGGACTTGTATGGTTCAGATGCACCTTCACCATACAATCCCCTTCAGGTATTTGATCTTTTCCCCCTTAAAACAGATTCTTTCTTTCAGCAATACTTCATATTTCATTCTCTACTATCTCAAAACAGATTTTTACATGTTTCACCGCATTTGCTCCAATTTGTTAGTATAGCCTAAGCAATTTTCATATTCTGACAATTTACATGACATTTTGAGGAGTTTCTACAATTATTATATGCTTTTGATTGGATAAGAGATTGGAGTAAAAATAGATAAATACTTGGGACAATTTTGCATTCTGAACAATTTAGAGACAAGAATTTGACATCAACTGTAACTTTTTTTTTACTCTCTTACCAGATGACATTTCCTCTGCAGTTTTCTAGGAGATCTGCAGCATTTCATTGTTATAGGCATTAGTAAATTTTGTATTTTAATTCAACTTCTTTCATGTTTAAATTCAACTTGTCAAACATCGGTATTATACAAGAGTCTTGACTTCATGGATTTCTTAGGTTCATTTGTGTTGATGGGCAACTTATGGAGTGTTTGCTTAACTAGGATTTTTGTATGTATTTAGGAATTGAGCATGTATTTAAGCATAAAGCAAACAGCTCCCTATTATGGTCTTAAGAACGTTAACAACTGAACCAATATAAACCAATTTAGCTTACATGAGAGTTAGGAACAGCTTGGCATATTTAGACAAATCACAAGAGATGTTTTGTTCTACTTAAGGTCAGTAATGAGCATATGAGCAGTAAGTGAAGAAACTCAGTTTCTTACATATGTAGACATAAGTATCGTGTGGATAGAAAAAGTGATTAAACTGTTTCCTAGTTACTTAAGCTCAGATGCAGATCCAAGATTTTAGGTCAGTAGGTACAGATTATCATTATACCAACTACTTCTTTGTGGCAGCAAAGTATAGATATAGATATTTTGTAAAATTCTGATATACACTCAGTTACAGTCAAAAGCGCCATCTACTTTGCATCCACAACTACTTGCGCTGGTTGTGCGTGTCTGACAGACATTAAGGGTTTGTTTGCGTGCTTATATGGAATGATTGTGTTAGTGTAAGCTCACATGTTGCTTGTGCTATTGTGATAACTCTCTCTTGTATTTTGTTGTATTTGGTAGAGCAAGTTTTTCGAGACTTTTGCTGCTCCTTTCACTAAGAGAGGTCTGTTGCTCAAATTCCTGATATTGGGAGGTGGCTCAACTCTTGCATACTTCAGTTCAACAGCATCCGGGGATATACTACCAATCAAGAAAGGACCTCAACTTCCACCCAAGCTTGGGCCACGCGGAAAGATCTAATTTCTTTTCAATCCAACTTTCTCAACCTTCATTTTGTAATTGATGTATCTGTCCCCAGCTTGTAAGTGTTCTTGAAGCCTACCTGAGACCTTTATTACAGAAGTTAAATCTTATTGCATACGAGGTATCTTGTTGCAAGGTTGGAGCATTGCTTTCTAGCTTGGCATCTTATGACATCAAGAGTTGAAATGTTACTTTTATTGGTTCAGGTAGGTGTCAACGAATAATGTTTTTAATTAAGCTTTCGCTAGAAAGTCGATAACCTATTTTGACTTCTAATTCACTAGAACAGGAAGCTCTTTGCTTTAAACTTGGCTCAGAATGTCAAGCCACTAACATGATATTTTCTCACTGTTTCTGTCCATAGGAGAAAATTGAAAGGAAATAATTACTGATAAGTTGCAGGGGAATTATCTTAAAACCAAATAATGATACTATACGCCGTATAATCTCCAAATTCCAGATTACAAAACTCTTTCTAGCAGAGGCTATCCAAGGTAAGAATGGACTATTCGGAAAGGTCCATCACTTCCCATGGTTATTTGTCAACAAGGTGACATCGTCTGCAGAGTGAATCATTTTAATAACTATTCCCTATTTACAACAGGAATGGACTTAGTATCCTAGATGGGTTGTGTGATTCATCTCATTATGTACATTTGAGGCTGATTGTCACTTTGATGACTTCCTCTGTCTAGCCTCCGATGAGTTGATCTGTATTTCACAGCGACATCACTTAGTGGCGTGCTGTGGGACTTCTAGAACCAACTAAGTTCTCTAAGTAAGAACTTTTCTTGTTTGTGACTATGTTAGGTGGTTTCTTCGCATCAATGTCTATCTCCTCCTTCAAATCTTTCTTTGCGTCATTTTCTCCTTGTTCCACTGTCCAGCCCATGAAATCCAACAGTGTCATTGAGGTTGGATTCTCCACAGAGTTAAGCTTTTCTACTTCTTCCTTAGCATTTGGGAATCTGCCTGATGGACATACGCGTAATGAATCTCTTAGAGGAAACCTCTTTACTTCAGCACTTGAAGGATTTTGGGCCGTAGCATCTGCTTGGAGAACATCTTCAATCCGTGACATGACTGTGTGTGCCCTGCTCTCTATTATTCTTGAATAGCTTTCTAAAATAGCTTGCCCCACATCCTGTAAAATCGAGAAAAATATAGGTTATAACTTAAGAACTGAAAACCTTTTAGCCTTGCAGTCTTAATTTTGAAGGGAAACTACACAGTATAGCCGCTCTCAGAATAATAGTCGGCAGAATGTCTACATTTTGTATATTAATGTATAACATACATATTTTTTACATAATCAGTGTGTATTTTTTTTTTTGTATATTTGGCTAGTCGGATTTAATTATTTTTGGCCGACCGGTCAAATGTGTAACTTGCCCATTTTGAAGCCATACGACTTCAAATATTAGATGAAACTAATTTTAGGAATAATGAATAGCCGATGAATATTCTGGTAACAACCAAAAGAACTTCCAATTGCATATCTTGCAGAAACAAGGTAAAAAGCGTCAATACGCTAGTATATCACTAAAACTTTGAAGGTAGATCAATAGAGGGGACTTCTTACCCCATTGTATTGGATTTTGCTAATGTCTAGAGATGACTGAGGAATTCCAGGGAAGCGCTGCTTAAGAATAAGCAAGATAGTCTCTGCTCTTTCTTCAAAGATTTCTCTCTTCTCTAAACTAACAGCTGAACCCCATGCCGACTTCCCATCTTTAGCAGTCATCTTTCGTCTCCAAATAATTACAGAAGCCTCAAGCTTGTTCTTGAGGTCTAAAATCTTATGTTCTGAAGACAAGTCCATAGTTGTGAGGAAGTAGTCAGGATCAAAGTATTCATCAGTGATGCTCTTATAGATCGCATCTCCAAGACTTGCTCTCCCATTCTACACATAAAATAATGAAATATTTAAAGACAATACTTAAATAGAGTGACGATACATTTATACAAAACTTCTATGCTCAAGATTTCCTTTTGTTATTGTACCTTGGGTAGGGAGTCTATATAACTTTCAGGGATCTCCATTTCTGACAGGACTTGAGCATTTATGGCCATAGCTGCTTTAAGTACTTGGTTTACTGAATCCTTCTGAAATTGCAACCATTTCCTTGTAACATCAGACAAGCCATTAGGGGGAACCTTAGGAGTGGGTATCCACCATTTATCGTCTTTCCTCGTTTCTTGTGATTCGTCATCCTTCGATGAATAGGAGAACTCATTCTGGTCTTTAAAGTTATCTAAGCAATCCTGTAGGTCATCAAATCCAAGCATAAACATCAATGCTTTTAAATAAGATTATTTTATAATGACTTGAAATGAACTTTTCTCTTACAAGAAGCATAGCGTCTAGCTTGCGCAGTGCTGGAATATTCATTTGAAGGTCGGTCCTCTGCTTTGTCACCATAACCTGACAAATAAAAAACATATTGTTGGATGTGCGAACAAAGTCCTACATTAGTAGCCGAAAAGATTGGGAGCCTACATATAAGGTGTAGGGATATCTTAATAGTGTGAAGCCTTTTGGGAAAAACCGTGCTGGCTTAGCTCAAAACGGACAATATCACACCATGTTAAGAGTATCATTGGGTCATTTTAGCCCGACACATATGCTCTTGTAAGTTGTTTGCTACATATATAACATACGTACGGGGAGTTTCTGGAGAGAAGTGGTTGAGGGAGAGAGTTACCTCCATACTCGTTCCATCTTTTGATTTTTGTTTAGAAGCAACAAATTCAACAATGTGATCTGTTACAGATAACAGCCAATCAATTTCTTTTCTCCATTTGGCTTTTCTCTCCGCTGGCATAGGCTCTAATCTCTTCTGTTCCCCAAAAGCAGAAGCTGCATTCATGAGTAAAGAAACAAAGATAGGAAAAATGAAAGTATTATTATGAGAAAATACAATGAATATCATATAAACAACAACAACAAAACCAGTATAATCCCACAAATAGAGGTCTGGGGAGGGTAGTGTGTACGCAGCCTTACCCCTACCTTGTGCAGGTAGAGATACTGTTTTCGATAGACCCTCGACTCCAAGCAAATGAATGTCATATAAACTGGATATATATAGCCTGTGATATGGTGGAATTGAGATACCTGCTAGGTTTGTGATTGAATTAGACAATGCCAGTGCAGATGACACACCCTTTCCTCCACCGGACATATCCTCGCCAAGCAACAACTTTGCAAACTTTTCCTTCATCAGCTCCATATCTAAATTTGTGCCGAAAAAAGTAGATATGTCAACAATAAGGTCATAGGAAATATATGAGCATTTTGAAAATAATATCACCAGTCTTGAAATTTTCTCATAAATCTCACCAAGTTTTGTCCCCAGAGATTGAAGCCAAAGAGAGATAGAGAGGGGAAACAGAGATCTAAATTCCCTTTCAAAACTAGGCAATACAAATGATGTAAAGAAATAACATAATTAGCCATAGTTTTTCATGTTTGAGTTCAATGCAGAATTAAGAATCTATCAAATTTTGGTCCGACTCCCATATAAAGGAGGAAGGTCAAAACTAGGTTGACAATTATGCATAAAACTAGTCAATTCATAATAATTCCTAGCACGTGCTGAAAAGGGTCCAAAATGCAGCAGAATAGTTACGTTGTTAAAAATCCATACAGCGTCACAAACTTGTTCGAATTTGAGGCGTTAATATTGTTGTTACATTGTATTATCAAAAGACTAGATTTTCCCACATTTGAAATTAGAAGATGGCTTGCCTGAAGGCTGAGTCTGTCTAGGGCGAGGGCGAGGGCTAGGGACACCAGAATCATTAGCCAAACGCGATTTGATAGACTCAGTACGATTAAGGACACACCCAATCCTTTGAAATTCAACAGGCTGATCATGCAAAGGCATTGAAGCTTCACTTTTCGACGTTACCCTTTCATCCCCTGAAGCCAATATAGATGAATCACTATTATTAATCTCAAGAATCACACTTTGCGTTTCCTGTCCTGTTCCATCCTCTGATTTTCCTTTGAAATGCAGCAATTTAGCCTTGCACATTTCTTTTGCTTCCTCAAGTGCTGCTCGAACCATCTTTCTGATTCAAGCAATATAAAACTATCTCACGCGATCAAACTCCCGACCATGCAACAATAACAACTACGTCTCAGTTTGAAACTAATTGAGGTCGGTTATATGAAACTTGAGATTATAAGACAGGAAACTTATATATAATGGGGATGGAGGGAAAGTTTGGTGTTGGAGAAGAAAAGGATTGTGCAGGCAAACAAGGAAGAGAAGGAATTAAACAAAATATTAGTTTTTTTTTGGTTGAGAAGTAGAGAATGGAGGAGATTTTGGTGTTAGTTTCTCAAGTTTTTTTTGTGAATGGTTGGGAGAACGTGCGGTGCAGCAAACAGGTTACTTTGTTGATAACTTTTTAAAAATAAATTTCTTGCTTGCTATACAACGTGTATGTGCTTATTTGGAGAGCCATGACTAGCTTTTCGGCAGATTGCTGAGGCAAAATATTGATGGCCGAATATTTTTTTACTTTAAATAAAAGTCAGCGACATCACTCACCTAAAATAAATAAAGGTGTGCAGAAGATCTTAATTTCGTTTATGTATAAATAAGTTTGAATTTCGATAGTTAAATTTCTTAATTTTTATTATAAATTCGGACATACACATATTCTTTACATTATCTTAAAATAAAATTTACATATTTAAAAACTATCTAAGAAATACTATAAGTCATAACAATTAACAATTTAAAATATTAAAAAAGCATATGAAAAAATCGTGTGGTAAAAAATCTTGTTTGACTCTCGAAATCCCTATCATCATGGACATTACATAAACAATAAACAATAAGTGATTAAATGATTGAAATATTTCTAGTCCCTGAGTTATTGTTTTATTCTGAATTTGATATGTAGTAATCGACCAAGCATATTTAACATTTAATCAAATCAAGTGTGCTAATTTTGTCCTTGCAAATTATCACGTGTTTGTTAGAATTTTTTTGTTTGGTGACAAACTCATATTCTCAACCGAACAAAATTGAGAAAGAAGAAAAGCGATAGTCTTCTTTTCCACAATTGAAATTCTTTTTCTCCCTCCCAAATAGTTGCTATCCCATTATTATTGCTTTTCTTGTTAGATAAGGGTGGCAAAAGGGCGGGGTGGGCGGGTCGAAAACGGGTCATGTAAAAACGGATAAATTATTCAATCTGCCCCATATTTAATACAGATAAAAAACAGGTTAACCGAGAGATAATATGAATATTCTTATTGTCCATGACTTCTTGAATATGATCACTTTGGGAGAATTTATAGTCCCCAAACTTGAGGAATCCTTAATTTGAGGCTTTACAAACGTAAAAGTTAAACCTATTAATTATCCATTGTTATCCATTTTCTATGTCGATAATATGGTTCTTATTCATATTTTATCCGTTTTTAAAAAGTTCATTATCCAACCCATTTCTAATGGATAATATGGGTAAACATTATTTTCTTTTAATCATTTTACCATCACTATTGTTAGAATGTTACTCTTGTTACTCCTTGTTGGTCACCACCTTGAAGTTAAATTGGTTAACGATCTTTCAGCATTTTTTTTTTTTTTGGGTTTTGAAGTTAACGCCTGTTACATATAGGATCATTACTATTATATTTCAAACTAGTACCGATCTTTTACCCTTCGATGTCCTCTAAATTCTCAACTTTCAGCTTTAGTGACAGAATTGAAAGAAAAACTTGTAGAAAAAGTTTTCTCTAAATTTGAATGTGTGTAATCTGTATAGTGCACCTGTATAAATAAGAAAGAATGGAATCTATATATAACTGATCTATCCACCTGTCCCTATTCTATTTGTTCTCTTATAACAAACTAACAAAAAATAGAATCAATATTTACAGCTAGATTTACAGCTAATAAAAAAGAAAACTACTCAATACAATTCTTCTGAACAAGCCCAAAACGTGTAGAGCCCATCTACTATATCTGAAGCTTTGAGCCCAAGTAGCCAGCTGAAGTTTTGGCCCAAATATTTATCTAATAATGAGACCAAACCAAAATACCACATCTGAATAAACATAAGACCAGCCACCTTCTACGGTAGAACCTTCGAGAGAATCACCATTAGAACCACCATTAAAACCACCATCTCCAACACCCCTCCTCAAGTTGGAGGGGGATGAAAGAACACCCAACTTGCCTAACAAATGGTGGTGAGAAGGTCCAGCCAAGGGTTTCGTGAACAAATCTGCCAGCTGAGAAGAAGAACGAACAAATGAAAGAGAAATCAATCCAGCAAGAAATTGTTGTCTTACGAAATGACAATCAATTTCGACGTGTTTAGTTCGTTTATGAAAGACGGGATTTTTAGCAATATGAATCGCTGCTTGACTGTCGGAATGGAGTGGTACTGGCAAAGAAATGGGGATAGACAGATCTTCAAAGAGCCGTACTAACCAAGTCAATTCTGCTACTACACGCCGCATAGAACGGTATTCCGCTTCTGCTGAGCTAAGAGAAATGGAAGTCTGCTTCTTCGATTTCCATGAAATTGGAGACCCTCCAAGTGAAATGAAGAAACCACTCACTGATTTCCTTGTTTCTGGACAAGTTCCCCAATCTGAGTCGCAGAAAGCGATGAGGTGAAATGATGGAGAAGCGGTCATGAAAAGCCCCAAACCTGGGTCTTTCAAGAGATATCGGAGGACACGAAGTGAAGCATGCAAATGGGGCTTTCTTGGATCCTGCATATACTGACTCAAATGTTGTACTGCAAAGCAAAGATCTGGTCGAGTATGAGTTAAATAGTTCAATTTACCCAAAAGATGCCTGTACAAGGTTGGAGAAGAAAGAGCTTCCCCTATTTTGGCGAGCAATTTGACAGTGGGATCAAGAGGAGAGGAAACAGGGGAGCAATGCAGAGAATCAAATTCTTCTAGCAAATCCAGAGTGAATTTCCTCTGGCAAAGAATCAATCCGGATGCCTCACGAAGAACTTCCATACCAAGGAAGAAATGTAAGTCCCCGAGATCTTTTATTTTGAACTCTTGATCTAGAAACAATTTTAGTGTATGTAATTCATCCATGTCATTTCTTGTCAATAGAATGTCGTCTACATACACAGCCATAATAGATATAGAGGATTCCGATATTTTAAAAAATAAATAATAATCATTCAACGAATGAGAAAATCCCTTGAAATTCAGGGTTGCTGTAAGTCGTGCGTACCATTGTCTGGATGCTTGACGAAGCCCATAAATAGATTTCCTTAATTTACACACATGTGTAGGTGAAGGGGCTTCAACCCCTGCTGGGAACTTCATATAAACTTCCTCATTCAGTTCACCATGTAAGAAAGCGTTATTTACATCCAATTGATAGAGTCCCCAACCTTTCTTAACTGCAATAGAAAGAATACACCTGATAGTTGTCATTTTTACCACGGGAGAAAATGTTTCTGTAAAGTCTATCCCTTCTTGTTGTATATCACCCCTAATTACCAATCTTGCCTTCAGTCTTTCTATACTTCCATCAGAATGTTGTTTCACCTTGTAGACCCATTTACAAGGCAAAGCCTTTCTTCCAGGAGGCAATTCCACAACTTCCCAGGTTTTATTGAACTCTAGTGCTGCAATTTCTTTTGCCATAGCCTCCTGCCAACCAGGATGAAGTGCTGCTTGTGTATAGCTACTAGGTTCTTGGATATTGGATAGAGCATTAAGTAGATGTTGGTTAGTGGTGGAAAGACCATGAAAAGGGAATGAAGATGGTGATACTGGTGAGAGAAAACAAGGAGTGCTAACATTAGTAAGTTGAATAGCATTGCAGATGTAGTCCTTTAGATAAGAGGGTGCAATGTGTGGTCTAGAAGACCTTCTAATCAAGGTATCCATGATAGGTTCAGGACTAGATGGGGAACAACTAGGAATGTGGACTGCTAATTCAATGGGAGTACTAATGTTAGGATTAGATGCAGAAATAGTGGGTGAAAAATTAGGAATGTGAACAGTGGGATTGACAGGAGTAGCTGGAAGTTGTGAGGGTGAAGAGTGTTCTGACCTTATAGGTGAATTTGAGGAGATAGGCTCAGGAGCAGGTTCCTCACTTATAGGCAACTGAGTGTGTATTGGAACACCATCTGTTAAGTTGACAGACTTAGAAAGATTCTCAGAAGTAAAAGGGAAGTAAGAATTTCCTGCATCACTTGATTTTAGAGAAGCAAAAGGGAAAATTTTTTCATGAAAAACAACATCCCTTGAAACAAAAACTTTCATAGTTTTTAGATTTAACACTTTGTATCCCTTCTTTCCATGTGGATAACCTAGGAACACACAAGAAACTGCCCTTGGTTCAAACTTTGTTCTATGACTTGATAAAGTGGAAGCAAAACATAGGCAACCAAAACACTTCAGGTTTTGATAATTTGGCTTAGAATGAAAGAGCAGTTCATAGGGAATTTTGTATTGAATAACTTTGGATGGATATCTGTTGATCAAATAGGTTGCTGTCAATAAGAAATCTCCCCAGAAAGTAATTGGCAAATGTGACTGAAAAAGCAATGCCCTAGATATCTCTAATAGATGCTTATGTTTCCTCTCCACAACTCCATTCTGTTGTGGAGTGGCTACACAAGTGGTTTGATGAATGATTCCTTGTGAGAGAAGAAATTCTGAATATGTTTTGCCACTTCCTAACTCAAAAGCATTACCTGATCTTATAATTTGAACCTTTGTGTGAAATTGTCTTTCTACCATTGCTAGAAAAGACTTCAAAATAGGAAAGGCAGTTGACTTTGTGCTAAGTAAATCGGTCCAAGTACCCCTACTAAAATCATCCACAATAGTAAGAAAATATCTAAAACCATCATAAGTAGGACTCTTATATGGTCCCCAAGTATCCACATGAATTAATTCAAACACTGATTTTGTTGAAATAAAACTTGAAGGAAAAGGGAGCTTTGATTGTCTAGCCATAGGACAAATGATACAAGGATCAGTAAAATTTGAACAAGAAGAAACAGGAATGCTTGATATATTTCTCATACTGCTTAATGGCTTATGACCTAGCCTATAGTGCCATAATTTGCCTTTTACATTGGAATTAGAAAAACTAAAACAGGAATTAAACTTAGGAACAGAGACTGCCCTATTTTTGGAAACTAAATTACTATTAGACTTGAGAAAACTCTTGGAAACAGTTGTTGAAACTCTTGGCTTGATGATGTAGAGGCCTCCTTTCTCCTTACCAATCTCCAGAGGGCTCTTCAGTGAAGGGCCCTGCAGTAGAAAACAAGAAGTAGGAGTGAAAAGCACAAATTGCTTGAGATATTTGCACAACTTATGTACAGACATCAGATTGAGTTTAAAAGAAGGAATATAGAGCACATTCTTTAATACTAAGTTAGGTAAAATGGAAACAGAACCAGAATGTGTAACCTTGACTCTATGAGAATTAGGCAAAGTAACCATTACAGGCTTAGGCAAAGGTTTGAAATCAGAAAGAAACCCTTTGTTAAAAGTCATGTGTTCAGATGCACCACTATCCATTATCCATGACTTTTCATATATTTGAACAAAACAAGCAGATGAGTTGAAGAATTTAGCTATACCAGCACAATTGACATTTGCATATGCATCAGGGGTAGCAGCATTTTGTTGTCCCATGTTGACTTGCTGGAGCAGCTGCAACAGTTGAGTCACATTCTCCTTTGTAAGTGTCTGCACATCTGTAGCATTGATAGCTCCTTGCTCACTGTTTTCCCCTGAATTGAAAGCATTGTTTGCTTGTGCTGATCCCTGAAATTTCTTCTGTTTTGTGAACTTAAAATCTGCAGGGAAACCATGAATCCTATAACATTTCTCAATGCTATGTCCTGGCTTCTTGCAGTAAGCACAGATACTGGACACTTTCTTTCCCTCAAAACCTCCTTTATTTCCTTTGTATTCATTGTATTTCTTGACCCCTCCTGACTAATTTGCTCCAATAAAAGATGCAGCATCTCCTGGATAAGCAGGTGTAGCATGGATTTCCCTCTGTTTTTCATCTTGGATAACCAAGGAATATGCTTGTCCAATTGAAGGCAGGGGAGAAGACAAAAGGATATTGCTCCTGACTCCTATAAAAGTGTCATTTAGACCCATTAAGAATTGAAGCAGTATCTCATCTTGGTGAGCCTTGAAATTCTTTGCTTTAGCACCACACTCACATTCACAAACACAAGCAGAAAAGGTGTTTAGTGCATCTAGTTCATCCCATAGGCTCTTCATTTTTGTGAAATATCCTGATACACTAGAATTACCTTGCACAACAGCACTTAATTCCTTTTGTAGCTGGAACAACTTTGCACCATTTGTCTGACCAAACCTGTCTTCCAGGTCACTCCAAAGATCCTTTGCACTTTGTGAGTACATGACACTCTCTGCTATCTCCTTGGAGAGTGAGTTGAGTAGCCATGAGAGCACCATATCATTTCAACGAGCCCAGACCCTTTGAAGACCAGATTCAACACTAGGAACAACTAAGGATCCATCAATAAATCCTAGTTTGTTCTTGGCTGAAAGAGCTATGACAACAGCTCTCCTCCAACCTCCATAACCTCTTCCATTGAAGACTGAAGAAACAAGAGTCATCCCTGGATAATCTGAGGGGTGAAGATAATATGGGTGACCAGAATCAACCATCCCAGTTGTAGTTGAACTAGCTGCAACAGATGTAGCTGCAGTCGGAGTAGCTGGGCTTAATACATCAGTGGTTTGAGCTTCGGTAGATATTGTTGTAATGAACAGCTAATTTTGAAAAATTTGATCTGTAAAAAAAATGAGCTAGGAGAAGAAGAATATTAGAGCAGATCAGACCTGCTCTGATACCATGACAGAATTGAAAGAAAAACTTGTAGAAATAGTTTTCTGTATATTTGAATGTGTGTAATCTGTACAGTGCACCTGTATAAATAAGAAAGAATGGAATCTATGTATAACTGACCTATCCACCTGTCCCTATTCTATTTGTTCTCTTATAACAAACTAACAAAAAATGGAATCAATATTTACAGCTAGATTTACAGCTAATAAAAAAGAAAACTACTCAATACAATTCTTCTGAACAAGCCCAAAACGTGTAGAGCCCAACTACTATATCTGAAGCTTTGAGCCCAAGTAGCCAGCTGAAGTTTTGGCCCAAATATTTATCTAATAATGAGACCAAACCAAAATACCACATCTGAATAAACATAAGACCAAACTAGCCACCTTCTACAGTAGAACCTTCGAGAGAAACACCATTAGAACCACCATCTCCAACAGGGGTATATAAAACGAAAATTAGAATATAAGCCATTGCTTCCTTTTGCCTAGAAATTATTCTTATTCTTTATCTTTGCATTTGTGGGGATTGGTGGTATTATTGTTAGTAGATTGTATTTGTAAAATAATTATGGAAATATAAATGAACATAAACAGAAATGAACATAAACAGAAAACCAATTCGAGCCCACTGAATGCACAGTGTTTCCTTAAAGAATTTAATCCGCTCCTAGTACCCAAGGTTATGGATTATTTTCTCCCAGGATAGAACGAATTACACACTGGTGTAGTGGTACTTCAAACACCAGTGTTTCAGCGAACATAAAGTTTGGTAGCAAATCACACTTACTGTTGCTTTGTTTGATGCTAAAAGTATGCAGAAGAAGGAGAGAAAACTCAGAAAATCGTAGTGAAATTCTGAGCAGAATAGTGTTGTATTTATAGCCAAAGTTGGGCTGAAATCTGAAGAGGTGCAACTCTTCAGAATGGCTGTTTATGCAAAACGGCCACAACATACATGCCATTACATAAATGGCCATTTACTCAACAATAAAGAGGGAAAATAAAGAGGGAAAATTGAATAAGGTAGTTACTTTTCTGTTACCAAAATAGAAAAATGGATTGGATTTAATATTAATTTTTAATATTAATATTCTGTTATTAAAACAAATATTTAATAACATTTCTGTTAATATTTTACTATTAACAAATAAATTTGGTCCAAAAAGTTAATCAATCAATCGGTCATTTGACCAAATCCAAATTCGAATCCGAAGCCGAAGCCGAAGCCGAAGCCGAGCCGAGCGAGCGAGCGAGCGACGATGACGACGCGAGGCTTGCCTTCTTCTCAACTCTTTAAGAGCTAGAAGAAGAGAAATTGCTTATATACCCATAAAAAACCTCTTCCTCTTCCAATATGGGACAATGTCTATTTGCCGGGGGTAGGGGGGGGTACTTAAAATTTTACTCAAAATTTCATTTCCCTCCATTTCCCATTCACCCTCTTTTAAGTATTTAATATATTAATTAAATACATAAAAAATCCAACAATCCCCCACATGAATGGGGAATGGCTATATCACGGAAGTATGCATGAAAAACTGTGTGATTCGCAAGCAAGGATTAATTGCATCTGGATAAGTAGGTTTCCCTTTGAACTTTCCGTAGTGAACTTATGTCGGATATACTCGATCAATCGGTAGATTTGATATCTTTGAACCGTCGAACTTTGGTGTATACCTAGACAACCACAAGTCACACAACCAACCCTTAACCGTCTTTGGTTCTCATTGTTGTGTTCGTTTCAGCCATGAACACCGCCTGGTTTCATAAGTGCGTAGAGAACTGGCCTTACAATGTTCTCCTTGAAGCGACTAACACTTCACACTTACATAGATGATTTCTAAATGTGTCATCCCGTAGATACACTATTTTCTATACCCCGTATCAAATTTAGAAATCATTAAAAAGCCTTAATGCTTTATCCTTGGTACTGAACATTGTCTCATTGCGAGAATGGATCAAAAGTTTAGTTGACAATGTTGAACCGTCATTAATGACTTTGTTTGATCTCCTTGAACCTAGATCTTGGGATCTCCAGTCTTCTAGGTAGAGTTACCGCCACTATGACTTCTTCTCGGCCACAGTCCCATTCCCCTTGATGACTTCTCAACTACCTCTCTAGTTAGGCCTTTTGTAAGTGGATCCGATACATTATCAGTTGAGTTTACATAGTCAATCGTGATAATTCCTCTAGAGAGTAATTGTCTAACGGTTTTATGTCTTCGTCGTATATGGCGAGATTTACCGTTATACATAACGCTCCCAGCCCTTCCAATTGCCGCTTGACTATCACAATGTATGCATATTGGTGCCAACGGTTTGGGCCAAAATGGAATATCTTCCAAGAAATTCCGGAGCCATTCAGCTTCTTCACCGGCTTTATCCAAGGCTATGAACTCAGCATCCATTGTAGAGCGGGCAATACAAGTTTGTTTGGATGACTTCCAAGATACCGCTCCTCCATCAATAGTGAATACATATCCACTTGTGGACTTGGAATCAGTTGATCCGGTGATCCAATTTGCATCACAGTATCCCTCAATGACCGCAGGATATTTACTGTAGTGCAAAGCAAAGTCCTGGGTATGTACTAAATACCTCAAAACTCGTTTCATGGCCATCCAATGAGATTGACCCGGATTGCTCGTATATCGACTCAATTTACTTATAGCACAAGATATATCTGGTCGTGTACAATTCATGATGTACATTAAGCAACCCAACACACGAGCATAATCCAATTGTGATATGCTTTGGCCTTTGTTCTTTGCTAATGCAAGATTCACGTCAATTGGAGTCTTTGCAACTTTAAAACCCAAGTGCTTGAATTTTTCAAGTACTGTCTTAATATAATGAGATTGTGACAATGCTAGACCTTGAGAAGTCTTATGGATCTTAATTCCCAGAATTAAATCAGCAACTCCCAAGTCTTTGATATCAAACTTGCTAGTTAGCATACGCTTAGTAGCATTTATATTGGCAATATCATTACTCATTATGAGCATATCATCCACATATAAGCAAACAATGACTATGTGATTTGGAACATTTTTAATGTACACACATTTATCACATTCATTTATCTTAAATCCATTTGACAACATTGTTTGATCAAATTTAGCATGCCATTGTTTGGGTGCTTGTTTTAATCCGTAAAGGGACTTAACAAGTCTACAGACCTTCTTTTCTTTACCTGGAACCACAAATCCTTCAGGTTGTTCCATGTATATTTCTTCCTCCAACTCTCCATTTTAAAAGGCCGTCTTAACATCCATTTGATGAATTTCAAGACCATAAACTGCAGCTAACACTACTAACGTTCGTATGGACGTAATTCTTGTAACTGGAGAGTATGTATCAAAATAGTCAAGACCTTCTCGTTGTCTATACCCTTTGACCACAAGTCTTGCCTTATATTTGTCAATAGTGCTATCATCTTTCATTTTCCTTTTAAAGATCCATTTACAACCCAACGATTTATTTCCAGGAGGAAGATCAACCAATTCCCATGTATGGTTGTTTAATATGGATTCTATTTCACTATTGACTGCATCTTTCCATAACAATGATTCCGAAGAAGACATAGCTTCTTTAAATGTTTGAGGCTCATTTTCCAATAAGAAAGTCACAAAATCTGGTCCAAATAAAGTAGACGTTCTTTGACGTTTACTACGTCTTGGATCCTCCTGGTTAAGTGTACTTTCTTTTGTTTCTTCCCGAGGTCGCTTAGATCCTTCACCAATCGAATCACATTCCTTTTTACACGGATATATATTTTCAAAGAACTCAGCATTATCTGATTTTATAACCGTATTATTATGAATGTCGGGATTTTCTGATTTATGAACCAGAAATCGATATGCTTTACTATTAGTCGCATATCCTATGAAAACACAATTAACGATTTTTGGTCCTATTTTTACCCTTTTAGGTTTAGGAACTTGCACTTTTGCCAAACACCCCCACACTTTAAAATAATTCAAGTTGGGCTTCCTTCCTTTCCATTTTTCATATGGAATGGATTGTGTTTTGCTATGGGGTACTCGATTTAGTATTCGGCTAGCCGTAAGAACGGCTTCCCCCCACAAGTTCTGTGGCAAACCAGAACTTATCAATAATGCGTTCATCATCTCCTTTAATGACGATTCTTTCTTTCTGCAATCCCATTGGATTGGGGCGTGTAAGGGGCCGTTGTTTGATGAATAATTCCATATTCTAAACATATTTGTTCAAAAGGAGATTCATATTCACCACCCCTATCACTTCTTATCATTTTGATTTTCTTGTTAAGTTGCGTTTCAACTTCATTTTTGTATTGCTTGAATGCGTCTATTGCTTCATCTTTACTATTAAGTAAGTAAACATAGCAATATCTAGTACTATCGTCAATAAAAGTTATGAAATACTTCTTTCCACCGCGAGATGGTGTTGACTTCATATCACAAATATCTGTGTGAATTAAGTCTAAAGGATTTGAATTCCTTTCATCTGACTTATAAGGATGTTTAACATACTTAGATTCCACACATACTTGACATTTTGATTTTTCACATTCAAACTTAGGCAATACTTCCAAATTAATCATTTTCCGCAAGGTTTTATAATTGACATGACCCTAACGTATATGCCATAATTCATTTGACTCAAGTAAGTAAGACGAAACTGAAATTTTATTATTATTTTCAACAACCATTACATTTAGCTTGAAAAGGCCCTCAGTGAGTAACCTTTTCCTACAAATATTTCATTCTTACTTATTACAACCTTATCGGAAACAAAAACACATTTAAAACCATTCTTAACAAGAAGTCCAGTAGAGACTATATTCTTCCTAATCTCGGGAACATGAAGGACGTTGTTCAAAGTCACCACTTTGCCGGAAGTCATTTTGAGAAATATCTTCCCACATCCTTCAATCTTGGCCTTTGAAGCATTTCCCATAGAAATCGTCTCATCGGGTCCAACAGGAGCATAAGTAGCAAAAGCTTCTCTAACAGCACAAACATGGCGAGTGGCTCCAGAATAAATCCACCACTCTTTAGGATTGCCCACCAAGTTGCATTCGGAAAGCATGGCACATAAGTCATCAACATCATCATGCTTTTCAACCATGTTTGCTTGACCCTTCTTCTTGTCTTTCTTCGGAGCACGACACTCCCTAGATTTGTGTCCGGTTTTTCCACAGTAGTAGCAGTTTCCACTGAACCGCTTCTTGCTTGGGTTGTATTTCAGTCCAGAAGCCTTCTTCCTCTTTTTGTTTTCTTCAACAATATTTGCTCCCATTATTGTTGAGTTCCCACGGCCTCTCTTTTTAGCAGCTTTGTTGTCCTCTTCGATTCTCAACCGAACAATGAGATCTTCAAGGGACATCTCCTTGCATTTGTGTTTCAAGTAGTTTTTGAAGTCCTTCCACAAAGGAGGCAACTTCTCAATCATCGCTGCTACTTGGAATGCTTCATTGATGATAAGACCTTCAGCAAGGAGATCGTGAATAATCACTTGCAATTCCTGGACTTGGGTAATAACAGACTTGCTATACCATTTTGTAGTCCAAAAACTTTGCAGCAACAAACTTTTTCAACCCGGCATCTTTGGTTTTGTATTTCTTTTCAAGCGCAGTCCACAATGCTTTTGACGTTTCCACACCACTGTAGACGTTATACAAAGCATCCTCCAGCCCGCTTAGAATATAATTCTTGCACAAAAAATCTGAATGCTTCCACGCCTCAATCACGAGAAAGCATTCAGTTTCTGGAGTTTCATCGGGCAACACAGGAACATCTTCCTTGATGAACTTCTGGAGACTTAGAGTAGTCAAATAGAAGAACATCTTTTGCTGCCACTGCTTGAAATCAATCCCGGAAAATTTTCCAGGTTTCTCCGCCGGTGCCAATGTTGCCGGTGTTGTTCGGCTTGTTGAGGCATTGGCAGTCACCGTTGGAACAGCTTGGTTCACATTATCATTAGTCATTTCTGTAAAAGAATGACAAAACGTTAAAATCACGTAGATTTTTATCTCCAATAGAGTACAAAACCACAAAGGTTTTACTCTCCAAAAACAGTAAGTACAAATACAGAATATATAGTAAATTCCTTAAGTTTGTTAGTAGACTGTATTTGTGAAATAATTTTGGAAATATAAATGAACATAAACAGAAAAACAATTCGAGCCCACTGAATTCACAGTGTTTCCTTAAGGAATTTAATCCTCTCCTAGTACCCAAGGTTATAGATTATTTCCTCCCAGGATAGAACGAATTACACACTGGTGTAGTGGTACTTCAAACCCCAGTGTTTCAGCAAACACAAAGTTCGGTAGCAAATCACACTTACTGTTGCTTTATTTGATGCTAAAAGTATGCAGAAGAAGGAGAGAAAACTCAGAAAATCGTAGTGAAATTCTGAGCAGAATAGTGTTGTATTTATAGCCAAAGTTGGGTTGAAATCTGAAGAGGTGCAACTCTTCAGAATGGTTGTTTATGCAAAACAGCCATAGCATAAATGCCATTACATAAACGGCCATTTACTCAACAATAAAGAGGGAAAATTGAAGAGGGTAGTTACTTTTCTGTTACCAAAACAGAAAAACGGATTGGATTTAATATTAATTTTTAATATTAATATTCTGTTATTAAAACAAATATTTAATAACATTTCTGTTAATATTTTACTATTAACAAATAAATTTGGTCCAAAAAGTTAATCAATCAATCGATCATTTGACCAAATCCGAATCCGAAGCCGAAGCCGGGCCGAGCGAGCGAGCGACGAAGACGGCGCGAGGCTTGCCTTCTTCTCAACTCTTTAAGAGCTAGAAGAAGAGCAATTGCTTATATACCCATAAAAAACCTTTCCTCTTCCAATATGGGACAATGTCCATTTGCCGGGGGGGGGGGGGGGACTTAAAATTTTACTCAAAATTTCATTTCCCTCCATTTCCCATTCACCCTCTTTTAAGTATTTAATATATTAATTAAATACATAAAAAACCCAACAATTATTCCTGTTTAGGACTTGTACTGTAATTTGATAATGCAAGAATAAAGAACTTCTAATCCACAATTAATCTGTGGTTAATTCTTAAACCTCTCTACTATTAAATTTTGTAACATATCTAGATGGTATGTATATGCAGAGTGGGAGTACGAAGTAACTACTTCATAAATAGTTCATAAGATAGCTTCTTAATTTTTGTGACGTCGTCTGTGAAAAGATACAAACTTTTCAGAAGGTTTGAAGTTATTGTCTTTATGAAAATTTTGTCATTAAACCAAGAATGATGTTACATAACATTAACTCCTACTTGGCTTCTTATGTTTTTCTGGTGGAGACAACGTAGATGATTGCCTATATAACTATCATCATTTGTGAGCTAAACAACCACCAAAACATTTATTCACTCATCCTCTCAAAAGACTATTCTTCTTCCTATTTTCCTGGGCAAATTTTTTTTTTTGCAAACTCCAAACTACCAGCCACGAGGCACGTGTTTGGGAGTATTGTGGAACCTTGGGGAGCGACCGGTCTTAACGATTTGCATACAGTCGAACTGAAATAACTTTCAAGGCAGTGCTTGTCACAACACCATATTTATTCGATAGGTTATTTCTATTGTCTTATTATTCTTGGTCAATATTATCAACTACTTTTCTAACAGTCTTATCTCCAAATTAAATATGAAACATGTACTTATGTGTCAATATCTTTTGATTTGAGTTGACACGTAGTGAAATAAGGTAAGGACTAATATCCACAAAGTGAAGTACTCTTGAACTGAATGAAAATGAGTTGAGACCCCCACAACACATACTATATCCTTAATTTTGTGCAAACTCCATGATACAAATAAAGTGCTTTTATTGTCATGCACACAGCTTGCGTCTCATGAGTGCTCTAGAAAGATATCCTAAGTCTTTCATAAAAGGCGACCACACCTTTACACACACGTAGGTAATTCCATCAAGTCTATCATCATATAGACCACCTCAAGGCTATGGAATTAAGAAAAAAATAGGCTCAACCTTATAAAGCACTATCACACGTTATAGGGATAGAAAATGTAGTGCATATTGAAGTCTCATATGGCTTCGTTTGATCACAAACGGGTACCACCATACTTCCTAAATTCACGGGCTTTAAACCAAACCCCCTCGATGTTTCAAGGGTAACTCTCCTTTCCAAACCCTTGGGTAAAGGATCCGCCAAATTTCTTTCGAATCTTACATATTCCAAGGAAATAACATTATGTTTCAATAATTGTTTCAATAATTGTTTCACTGCACCATGTTACATCCCGTACTTTACTATTAGATTGAGTCGTAGTAATCCATATGAGCTTGAAGGGATTAAGACCATTCATGAGGTTATAGAGTATTCGTGACTATGTTATTATAAGACCCCGTAAGCTTAACAACACTGATACCGTTAGATACATTTTGAAAAGGTATTTATTTTAAGTAGAACATTTATTGTAGAAAAAGTTTGAAAAATATGATTTTATATAGTTATTAATATTACTACTTTCGAATATACTTTAAATTATACAAATAATATGAGAAAATATATGAGATTTTCTTTATTATAAAGATAGAAATTATTTTTTCACAAGAAAAGAAGGTTATCTTTTTACCATTTTATGAATTAAGCGTGCGAAAATTTTTACTCTTTATATGAGATTAGAAAAATTATAAATTGAGAAAATGTATGTATTTTTAGATGGATGTTTTAATAAAATAATAATGTATATATTGATTTTATATGATACCACATGACCATAATAGTAAAGTATATTATATTAAGATATATAAAGTGTCTTAAAAGTGAGTAGTATTTTAAGTAATTTGAAATAATTTTTAATTGTGTGGATAATTGACTAATTATTAATTTAAGTAGATAAGTGTAGGAGTTGTTTGTCCACGTTGGACCATGGCAATTAAAGTAGAGTGTGACTAATTTGTTAAAAGACATGATGGTGTCATATTTTTGAGATAAGAATGCTTATTAAGTAATGAAGTTATATAAGTGGGTGGACCCTATGATCCACCAAGAAGGATTAGTTAAGGATCCTTATTTAGGTGTCTTTCTCAGAAACTAATAAAGGATATACAGCAAGTGTCGTAAAGATACAAGTACTCCAGCTTCCCCTCCCAATTTATTTTCATTAGGAAAATATAATATAGCATACAGAAAGACAAAACAAGGAACGAAGGTGAGGGAGGTTTTGAAATTCATACAAAATTTTACTGCGTAATAACAACGGAAATTTACAATTCTAAGGGAGTATGGTGCAATACTTCTCAAGAATGTCATACGAATTTTTTCCTAAACCAAGTATGTTAAGGATAATCCTTCTTTCTTTTGGTTTAATCCAACTAACGATACATAAACGTAATGTTGTTCCATAAGTGGTTCTACTCTTAGCAATTAAAGATGTCTAAGTTATTCATTCCGGTAAAGTGATATTCAAGCATGTCTAAGTATGTCTCTAAGTCCCTATTGAGGGATATGATAGAGATGTTAATTTTTATAATATAGAGATACATGCTTCTTCATGCATTTACCACCGTGCAACGGCCGGTCGGGCAGCTACCACCGGTTGGGCAGTTATGTATCATTATTTACCACCGGTTGGGCAGTCATGCATATTAATTACCACGAGCTACGAACGGATAGGCAGTTACATATTTACCATCGAGCTACGGCCGGTTGGGCAGTCATGCATTTACCACCGCGCTACGATCGGTCGGGCAGTTACCACTAATAAGTTGGCCAGTCATGCATCATGCATATGGATAATAGTCACAAAGAGAAGCATTGTATACATGTAAGTATAATAAGTATGCATATACGGTGACACTTCAGAGATTCAAGTTGATTCTTATATATCTTTAATTAACGTTGACTTATTGTTATTGTAACGACCCGGCCGGTTGTTTCATGAGTTACCGCTTCGTTTCCCCCATTTCTGCTTCATATTGCTTTATTTTGTCGGTTCTATGTATAATCGGGTTGGTTGGCTCGGGTTCGGAAAGGTTTTTGTAAGGTTTGAGACACTTAGTCTCTTTTAAGAAAGCTTAAGTTGGAAAAGTCAATCGGATGTTGACTTATGTTTTAGAGGGCTCGGATGTGAATTCGGATGGTTCAGATAGCTTCGGGAGGTGATTTGGGACTTAGGATCGTGATCGGAATGTGTTTTGGAGGTCCATAGTAGATTTAGGCTTGAATTGGCGAAAGTGGAATTTTGGCATTTTCCGGTTGATAGGTGAGATTTTGATATAGGGGTCGGAATGAAATTCCGAAAGTTGCAGTAGCTCCATTGTGTCATTTGGGATATGTGTGCAAAATTTCAGGTCATTCGGACGTGGTTTGGTATACTTTCTGATCAAAAGCGGAATTCGGAAGATTTTAGAACCTTAGGCTTGAATTCGATGTGATTTGGTTGATTCGATGTTGTTTGAAGTGTTTTGAAGATTGGTATAAGTTTGGATGGTGGTATATGATGTGTTTTTACTTTTAGTTGAGGTCCCGGGAGCCTCCGGGTGATTTTGGATGGTTGACGGGAAGTTTGGAAATTGGTTTGGCAGCTGAAGTGTTGGAATTTGCTGTCATAACCGCACCTGCGGCTAGGTGACCGCATGTGCGGTCTCGCAAAAGCGAAAAGGGAGTCGCAGATGCGGCCAGGTTGAAGGCTAGCTGAAAGCGCATAAGCGGTCGAGGGGCGCACCTGCGATGGCGCAGGTGCGATGTTTTAACAACAAAAGCGGAAATTGGTCGAGTAAGTGGAAACCGCAGGTGCGGCGCTTGGGACCGCAAAAGCGGTTACGCAGGTGCGATATCTGGACCGCAGGTTCGAAATGCCTGGGTCAGAATGTATATATTTCTTCCTTCGCGATTTTCAGCGGGTTTCACCATTTTTAAACGCGAATTTTGGAGTTTTGGGCGATTTTGAAGAGAGAATTCAAGGGGACTTCATTGAGGTAAGGTTTTGGATTATGAAAACTCGTTTCTATAGTGTTAATTCACGGATTAGAGCTGTAATTAAGGGAAATTAAGGGTAAAATTTGAGGAAACTAGGCTTGGAAACTTATGCCTAGACTTGAGGATTTGAGGGGCCATTTGTGGTCGGATTTTGGAACTTTTGATATGCATGAACTCGTGGGGAGATAAGGAGTCTAATGATGTAAAATTTATCGAATTCCGAGACATGGGCCTCGGGGGTCGGGTTTGGTTAATTTCGGGAATTTCATTATTTTTCGATTGTTTTCGAGTGGGCTTTGTCCCTTTAGCATATTGTGATGGTTACGTTCTGATTTTTCTTAGATTTGGAGTATTCAGAGGCCGACTCGAGGGGCAAAGGCATTGCAAGCTAGGGTTTGGGTCGAATGAGGTGAGTAATGATTTTAAATGTTGTCCTGAGGGTATGAAACCCCGGAATACACAATGTTAGGATATGTTGAGGTGACGCACACACTAGACGACGAGGGTGGGGTCGTGTACCGTTGGAAATTATGACTTGGTCCATCCCGAATGACTGTTTTACTGCGTATTTGGTTGCAAATTGCTAGATGTTATTATGTTTTGGGCTAAGTGCCATATTTGGGCTTCGTGCCAGCTGTTTGGACCCTTAGGGGATTTGTTCTGCTATTTCCTCACCATTTTGAGTTTATATTTGTACTCAGTCATGCTATATTTTACTGTTTTCATAACTCAGCCATGTTTACTCTGTTTTAAACACCTTAAATGATATTTTAAAAGATATGTTTGAGCTGAGCATAATGTTCTACTGCTGCTCGAGTGGCTTATGAGATTCTGACTGAGTAAGGGCGAGGGCCTGTGTTGTGAGGATACTTTTGGGTCAGGCTGCACGCCGCAAAGGTGATATACTGATCATGATTATGAGGCCGAGGGCCTGAGATTTGTATGCCACGAGGTGGCTTGTTGATATGAGGGCGAGAGCCTAGTGATTATGCCACGAGATGGCTTGATATTGCGCTTGGGCCGTAAGGGGCCCCTCCCGGAGTCTGTACACCCCCAGTGAGCACGGGTACCCATTGTGATATGAGATAGAGCCCGAGGGGCTGGTATTGTTCTATGTTATTGCCCAAGGGGCTGATTCGTTTGTTATTGTGCCCGAGGGGCGTTTTTTTTATGTGTTTACCTTTTCTAGCTGCTTTTCCTTTATTTGTTTAACTGCTTAAAAGATTCTTTATGAGATTACACTGTTTAATTGCATTTACTGATTTTATTCTGCCTCTTATAGCTTATTGTTGTGTTTAACGTGATTTTGTATTGCTCAGTCTTCATTTATGGTTATTACTCACTGAGTTGGAGTACTCACTTTACCCCCTGCACCCTGTGTGCAGATTCGGACGCTACAGGTCCTGCTTGTGAGAGTTGAGAGCTGTACTGCAGATTGCGGAGATTCACTAGGTAGCTGCCCGGCGATTCACAGCCCAGTGCACTCTCCCTCTATCTTATTTCCTTATGTTTTTAGTTATGTAATAGTGGAGTAGACCTTTCGGACTTGTAGTGTTATTTTAGATGCTCATGACTGGTGACACCCCGATATCGGGCTGTTTTTTATTATCAAACTGTATTGTTTACCTTATTTTGGGATTTTATTCTGTTAAAGACTTAATATTTATTATTTTAATTGCTTAAATTGAATTGGAAGTGTGTCGGCTGGCCTTGTCTTCACGAGAGGCGTCATCACGATTGGGTCCGGGTTCAGGGTCGTGAAAGGTTGGTATCAGAGCCTAGGTTACATAGGTCTCACGAGTCATGGCAGGTTTAGTAGAGTCTCGCGGATCGGTACGGAGACGTCTGTATTTATCCTCGAGAGGCTGCAAAACCTTTAGGAAAACTTCATATTCTTGAAATTCTTGTCGTACGAATCTATTGATCCGAGTACTAAACTTCTGTTATTCTATTCCCTCATAGATGGTGAGGACACGAGCGACTGGTCAAGATGGGCGACCACCAGTACCACCAGCTGGGGCCACTAGAGGCCGAGGACGCGGTCGAGGCCGTGGTAGGGGCAGAGGTGTAGCCCGCACAGCAGCTGGGGCAGCACCTGCAGACCCACCAGCCGCCTCAGTTTAAGATCAGGTCCCAGTTGTGGACGCTCCAGCAGCACCAGCTCAGGCACCAGGTGTGCCCATTGTGATTCCAGGTCTTCAGGAGACCTTGGCCCAGATCTTGACAGTATGTATGAGTCTTGGTAAGGCGGTCGCGGTTACTACTGCCGCAGCCACTTCTCAGGCAGGGGGAGGCTCTCAGACTCCCGCCGCCCGCACACCCGATCAGGTCGTTCAGGGATTGCAGGAAGGCACCAATAGCACAGCCGGTGGCAGCTGCTCAGGGTTACGTAGCTCCAGTTATGCTAGAGGACGAGCAACGTAGATTGGAGAGGTTTGGCAGACTCCAGTGTCCTACTTTCAGTGGTGCAGAGGGCGAGGATGCCCAGGGTTTCTTGGATAGATGTCAGAGGATTCTTCACACCGCGGGTATTCTGGACACCAGCGGGGTGGCATTCACGACTTTTCAGTTTACGGGAGCTGCCTTCACTTGGTGGGAGGCATATGAGCGGCGTAGGCCTGTTGGTTTGGCACCTCTTACTTAGCAGCAGTTCTCCGCTCTATTTTTGGAGAAGTATGTCCCACAGTCCCGCAGGGAGGAGCTGCGTAGGCAGTTCAAGTAGTTACAACAAGGGGACCTAACTGTTACTTAGTATGAGATGAGGTTCTCAGAGTTAGCTCGTCATGCTATTTGGCTAGTAGCTACGGAGAGAGAGGTTTGTTGATGGCCTCACATATCAACTTCTGGTTCTCATGACTAGGGAGAGAGTATCAGGTGCTACGTTTGAGGAGGTTGTGGATATTGCTCGTGAGATTGAGTCAGTTCGTCGTCAGGAACACGAGGAGAGGGAGGCCAAGAGGCCTCGAGGACATGGTAGTTTTGGCGGTGCTCCTTTGAGGGGCCAGTTTCAGCACGGCAGAGGCCGTCAGTTCAGGCATGCTCAGCCAGCTCGCCCAGGTTATCGTGGGGCATCATTGGGCCATGGTTCTCACGGTTCTCAGCAGGGTCATTCCTCACTCAGTGCACTTCCAGCCCAGGGTTCGTCCCGTGCTCCATCAGTTTAGGATTCTTTTACGCCAGGTGCATCTGCTAGTCATTCCGGTGCTAGGGGTTCCTTTCAGTCCCCGTCTCCGGTACCCGGGAGTTGTTATGAGTGTGGAGAGATGGGTCATATATGGAGGCAGTGTCCTCGTCATCTTGGGGGTTCATCTCAGCAGAGGGGTCAACCCTCGACTTCAGCTCCAGTCGCTTCACCACCTATCCAGCCAGCTAGGGGTGGAGGACAGTCATCTAGGGGTCGCCCCAGAGGGGGAGGTCGGTCCGGTGGTGTTCAGGCCCGCTTCTATGCACTTCCAGCTAGGCTTGATGCGGTTGCTTCAGATATAGTGATTATAGGTATTATTTGAGTCTGCCGCAGAGATGCCTCTGTGTTATTTGACCCTGGTTCTACTTTCTCTTATGTGTCATCTTACTTTGCCCATTATTTGGATATGCCCTGCGAGTCTCTCATTTCTTCTGTTCATGTCTCTATGCCAGTGGGCAATACTGTTGTGGTAGACCGTGTGTTCCAATCGTGTGTTGTATCTATTGGGGGTCTGGAGACCCGAGTAGATCTATTGTTGTTATGTATGGTGGACTTTGATGTTATATTGGGCGTGGACTGGTTATCTCTGTGCCGGGCTATTCTGGACTGTTATGTCAAGACAATGACATTAGCTATGCCGGGTGTGCCACGGATTGAGTGGCGTGGTCTGTCTGATTATGTCCCCTGCAGGGTAATCTCATTCTTGAAGGCCCAGCGTATGGTTGGGAAAGGTTGTCTTTCATACTTAGCATTTGTGAGGGATGTCAATGCAGAGACTCCCAGTATTGATTCTGTTCCAGTTGTGAGGGATTTCCCCGATGCGTTTCCTGCAGACCTGCCGGCCATGCCACCGGACAGGGATATTGATTTTGGTATTGATCTGGTGTTGAGCACTCAGCCCATTTCTATTCCACCGTATCGTATGGCACCAGTGGAGTTGAAAGAGTTAAAGGAGCAGCTTCAGGAACTCCTTGACAAGGGGTTCATTTGTCCTAGTGTGTCACCTTGGGGTGCGCCGGTTCTTTTTGTGAAGAAGAAGGATGGCACGATGAGAATGTGCATTGATTACAGGCAGTTGAACAAAATAACAATTAAGAACAAGTATCCTTTGCCTCGCATCGATGACTTGTTTTACCAGCTTCCGGGAGTGAGAGTGTTCTTCAAGATTGATCTCCGTTCAGGTTATCACCAGTTGAAGATCAGGGACTCAGATATTCTTAAGACAGCTTTCAGGACCCGATATGGTCATTATGAGTTCTTGGTGATGTCTTTCGGGCTGACCAATGCCCCAGCAACATTCATGCATCTGATGAACTACGTGTTCCGGCCTTATCTCGACTCGTTTGTCATAGTCTTCATTGATGATATTCTGGTATACTCGCGTAGTCAGGAGGAGAACGCGGAGCATTTGAGAGTGGTGTTGCAGAGATTGAGAGAGGAGAAGCTTTATGCAGAGTTCTCCAAATGTGAGTTTTCGCTCAGTTCAGTGGCTTTCTTTGGGCACGTGGTGTCCAGCGAGGGCATTCAGGTTCACCCGAAGAAGATAGAGGTGGTTCAGAGTTGGCCCAGACCATCCTCAGCCACAGAGATTTGCAGTTTTCTTGGTTTGGCGGGTTATTACCACCGGTTTGTTCAGGGATTTTCATCTATTGCCTCACCCTTGACCAAGTTGACTCAGAAGGGTGTTCCATTTCAGTGGTCTGATGAGTGTGAGGAGAGCTTCCAGAAGCTCAAGACTGCTTTGACCACAGCTCCAGTGTTAGGATTGCCATCAGCTTCAGGTTCTTATACCGTGTATTGTGATGCTTAAAGAGTTGGTATTGGGTATGTTCTGATGCAGGAGGGTAGAGTTATTGCTTATGCTTCTTGTCAGTTGAAGCCTCATGAGAAGAACTACCCTGTTCATGATTTGGAGTTGGCTGCCATTGTTCATGCATTGAAGATTTGGAGGAATTATTTATATGGTGTGTCTTGTGAGGCGTTTACTGATCATCGTAGCCTCCAGCACTTGTTCAAGCAGAAGGATCTCAATTTGAGGCAGCGGAGGTGGTTGGAGTTGCTAAAGGATTATGACATTACTATCTTGTATCACCGGGGAAGGCCAATGTGGTGGCCGATGCTTTGAGCCGAAAGGCGATGAGTATGGGGAGTTTGGCATATATTCCAGTTGGGGAGAGACCTCTTGCAGTTGATGTTCAGGACTTGGCCAATCGGTTCGTGAGGTTTGATATTTCGGAGCCCAGTCGGGTATTGGCTTGTGTGGTTTCTCGGTCTTCCTTATTTGAGCGCATCAGAGAGCGCCGGTATGATGATCCTCATTTGCTTTTCCTTAAGGACAGGGTTTAGAATGATGCCAGAGATGTGACTATTGGTGATGTTGGGGTGTTGAGGATGCAGGGCCAGATATGTGTGCCCAATGTAGAGGGGCTTCGGGAGTTGATTCTGGAGGAGGCCCATAGCTCGTGGTATTCAATTCATCCGGGTGCCGCGAAGATGTATCAGGATTTGAGACAGCATTATTGGTGGAGGAGAATGAAGAAAGACATTGTGGGATTTGTAGCTCGGTGTCTCAATTGTCAACAGGTGAAATATGAGCATCAGAGACCGGGTGGCTTGCTTCAGCGGATGGATATTCCAGAGTGGAAGTGGGAGCGAATCACCATGGACTTTGTAGTTGGGCTCCCACAGACTTTGAAGAAGTTCGATGCTATTTGGGTGATTGTGGATCGGCTGACCAAGTCCGCGCACTATATTCCTATCTGTACTACCTATTCTTCAGAGCGGTTGGTAGAGATATATATCTGGGATATTAATTGTTTGCATGGTGTCCCAGTTTCCATCATTTCAGATCAGGGCACTCAGTTTACTTCACAGCTTTGGAGGTTTTACTGCAAGAGTTGGGTACTCAAGTTGAGTTGAGCACAACTTTTCACCCTGAGACAGACGGGCAGTCTGAGCACACTATTCAGATATTGGAGGACATGTTACGCGCTTGTGTCATTGATTTTGGAGGGTCATGGGATCGGTTTCTACCGCTCGCAGAGTTTGCTTATACAACAGTTACCAGTCGAGTATTCAGATGGCTCCATATGAGGCCTTGTGTGGGAGGCAGTGTAGATCTCCAATTGGTTGGTTTGAGCCGGGCGAGGCCAGACTATTGGGTACAGATTTGGTGCAGGATGCTTTAGACAAGGTGAAGGTGATTTGGGAGAGGTTTCGGACAGCGCAGTCGAGGCAAAAGAGCTGTGCTGACGGGAAGGTCCGAGATGTGTCCTACATGGTTGGTGAGAAGGTTCTGTTGAAGGTTTCACCTATGAAGGGTGTAATGAGATTTGGGAAGAAGGGTGAATTGAGTCCTCGGTTCATTGGTCCTTTTGAGGTACTTTGGAGGATTGGGAGGTGGCTTATGAGCTTGCTTTGCCACCCAGCTTGTCGAGTGTGCACCCGGTATTTCATGTTTCTATGCTCCATAAGTATATTGGGGATCCGTCTCATGTTCTGGATTTCAGCACAGTTCAGTTAGGTGGTGATTTCACCCATGATGTGGAGCCAGCAACTATATTGGAGCGTCAGGTTCGAAAGTTGAGATTAAAAGATATAGCTTCAGTGAAGGTGCAGTGGAGAGGTTAGCCCGTGGAGGAGGCTACCTGGGAGACAGACCGGGAGATGCGGAGCAGATATCCTCACCTGTTTGAGGCTTCAGGTATATTTCTTGACTCGTTCGAGGACGAACGTTTGTTTAAGAGGGGGAGGATATAACGACCCGGCCGGTCGTTTCATGAGTTACCGCTCTGTTTCCCCCATTTCTGCTTCATATTGCTTTGTTTATCAGTTCTATGTATGATCGGGTTGGTTGGCTCGGGTTCGGAAAGGTTTTGGTAAAGTTTGAGACACTTAGTCTCTTTTAAGAAAGCTTAAGTTGGAAAAGTCAACCGGATGACTTATGTGTTAGAGGGCTCGGACGTGAATTTCGATGGTTTGGATAGCTTTGGGAGGTGATTTGGGACTTAGGAGCGTGATCGGAATGTGTTTTGGAGGTCCGTAGTAGATTTAGGCTTGAATTGGCGAAAGTGGAATTTTGGCATTTTCCGGTTGATAGGTGAGATTTTGATATAGGGGTCGGAATGGAGTTCCGAAAGTTGCAGTAGCTCCGTTGTGTCATTTGGGATGTGTGTGCAAAATTTCAGGTCATTCGGATGTTGTTTGGTATACGTTTTGATCAAAAGCACAATTCGGAAGATTTTAGAACCTTAGGCTTGAATTCGATGTGATTTGGTTGATTCGATGTTGTTTGAAGTGTTTTGACGATTGGTATAAGTTTGGATGGTGGTATATGATGTGTTTGTACTTTTGGTTGAGGTCCCGGGGGCCTTGGGGTGATTTCGGATGGTTGACGGGAAGTTTGGAAGTTGGCTTGGCAGCTGAAGTGTTGGAATTTGCTGTCATAACCGCACCTGCGGCTAGGTGACCGCAGGTGCGGTCTCGCAGAAGCGAAAAGGGAGCCGCAGATGCGGCCAGGTTGAAGGCTAGCTGAAACCGCAGAAGCGGTCGTGGAGGCGCACCTGCGATGGCGCAAGTGCGATGTTTTAACCGCAGAAGCGGAAATTGGTCGAGTAAGTGGAAACCGCAGGTGCGGCGCTTGGGACCGCAGAAGCGATTACGCAGGTGTGATATCTGGACCGCAGGTGCGAAAAACCTGGGTCAGAATGTATATATTTCTTCCTTCGCGATTTTCAGAGGGTTTCACATTTTAAACACGAATTTTGGAGTTTTGGGCGATTTTGAAGAGAGAATTCAAGGGGACTTCATTGAGGTAAGGTTTTGGATTAAGAAAACTCGTTTCTATGGTATTAATTCACGGATTAGAGCTGTAATTAAGGGAAATTAAGGGTAAAATTTGAGGAAACTAGGGCTTGGAAACTTAGGCCTAGACTTGAGGATTTGAGGGGCCATTTGTGGTTGGATTTTGGAACTTTTGATATGCATGAACTCGCGGGGAGATAAGGAGTCTAATGTTGTAAAATTTATCGAATTCCAAGACGTGGGCCCGGGGGTCGGGTTGGTTAATTTCGGGAATTTCGTTGTTTTTCAATTGTTTTCGAGTGGGCTTTGTCCCTTTAGCATATTGTGATGGTTACGTTCTGATTTTTCTTAGATTTGGAGCATCCGGAGGCCGATTCGAGGGGAAAAGGCATTGCGAGCTAGAGTTTGGGCTGGATTGAGGCGAGTAATGACTTTAAATGTTGTCCTAAGGGTATGAAACCCCGGATTACACAGCGTTAGGCTATGTTGAGTGACGCACACGCTAGACGACATGCGTGGGGTCGTGCACCGTTGGGAATTGTGACTTGGTCCATCCCGAATGACTGTTTTACTGCGTATTTGGTTGCAAATTGCTAGATGTTATCATGTTTTGGGCTAAATGCCATATTTGGGCTTCGTGCCAGCTGTTTGGACCCTTAAGGTATTTTTACTACTATTTCCTCACCATTTTGACTTTATATTTGTACTCAGTCATGCTATATTTTACTGTTCTCATAACTCAGCCATGTTTATTCTATATTAAACACCTTAAATGATATTTTGAAAGATAGACGAGCATAATTTTTTACTGCTGCCCGAGTGGCTTATGAGATTCTGACTGAGTAAGACCGAGGGCCTATGTTGTGAGGATACTTCTAGGTTGGGCTGCACGCTGCAGCGGTGATATACTGATCATAATTGTGAGGCCAAGGGCCTGAGATTTGTACGCCACGAGGTGGCTTGTTGATATGAGGCCGAGAGCCTAGTGATTATACCACGAGATGGATTGATATTTCACTTGGGCCGTAAGGGGCCCCTCCCGGAGTCTGTACACCCCCAGTGAGCGCGGGTACCCATTGTGATATGAGATAGAGCCCGAGGGGCTGGTATTGTTCTATGTTATTGCCCGAGGGGCTGATTCGTTTGTTATTGTACCCGAGGGGCAATTTTATTATGTGTTTACCTTTGCTAGCTGCTTTTCCTTTATTTGTTTAACTGCTTAATAGATACTTTATGAGATTACACTGTTTAATTGCATTTACTGATTTTATTCTGCCTCTTATAGATTATTGTTGTGTTTAACGTGATTTTGTATTGCTCAGTCTTCATTTATGGTTATTACTCACTGAGTTGGAGTACTCAGTTTACTCCCTGCACCCTCGTGTGCAGATTCGGGCGCTACAGGTTCTGCCTGCGAGGGTTGAGAGCTGTCCAGCAGATTGCGGAGATTCACTAGGTAGTTGCCCGGCGATTCACAGCCCAGTGCATTATCCCTCTATCTTATTTCCTTCTGTTTTTAGTTATGTAATAGTGGAGTGGACCTTTCAGACTTGTAGTGTTATTTTAGATGCTCATGACTGGTGACACCCCGATGTCGGGCTGTGTTTTATTTCGCAAACTGTATTGTTTACCTTATTTTGGGATTTTATTCTGTTAAAGACTTAATATTTATTATTTTAATTGCTTAAAATAAATTGGAAGTGTGTCGGCTGGCCTTGTCTTCAAGAGAGGCGCCATCACGACCGGGTCCGGGTTTAGGGTCGTGATAGTTATGTTTTAGTTTTGCCTTACATACTCAGTGCATTATTCGTACTAACGTCCTTTTGTTGGGGACGCTGCATGCATGCCTGCAGGTATAGATAATCAGATTGACGAGCCCTCATAGTAGACGAGGTTGGCATTCAGTGAAGTATTGGTAAGAATTTACCTTATTCAGAGTGCAATAGAGTGTATGAGTTATTGTGTCAGAGTTTTGCTATGGACTTATGGGTATCCCATTTGATGTTAGATAATCTCAGAGGCATTGTAGACAGAGGTTCATTTTGTACAGTATGTTAAAGGCCTTGACGGCCCATATGTATTCATGTTTTAATAAAAAATGGTTCAGTGATACAGTGTTTCCCACCTATAGTTATACATTACGAGTTGTGGCCATGTGCTCCATGATAGTTACACAGAAAAAAAAGAGTTGCAGACTGGTTCGCTCGGGTCAGTGCGACATCGGGTGCCAGCCACGCCTTCCTAGGTTTGGGGTGTGACGCACCATGTCTAATGCGGATATGTCTTCTTTTTCCATTGTACACACTATTCTTGGCAATTCCAATTGCTGCTTGTGAGTCACAATATATTAAACTGCCGAAGTTTGTCTTCCCAACAAAGGCATGTCTGCCAATAAGTTTCTCAGCCATTCAGCTTCTTGCCCTGTTAACTCAAAGCAATAAATTCAAATTCCATGGTCGAACGCGCTATATAAGTCTGTTTTGAAGACTTCCACGAAATAGCACCTGCACCCAAAGTAAACACATAGCCACTAGTGGAGCTAACTTCATCATTGTCAGTAACCCAGTTTGCATCACAAATGCCTTCTAAAATAATAGAAAATTTATTAAAATGCAAACACCAATCCATAGTACCTCTCAAATACCTTATTAAACAGTGAAGAGCATTCCAGTATTCACTACTGGGGTTGTGAGTATATCTACTCAATCTTCTAACAGCATAAGCAATACCAGGCCGTGTATAATTCATGAGAAACATTACACTACCAATTATCTTAGCATATTCAGTTTGAGAAACACTAGATTCTTTATTCTTTCTCAAGTGTATGCTAGGATCATAAGAAGTTCTCACGGGAGCTACATCAAAACAATCAAACCTTTTCAACATTTTCTCAATGTAATGATACTGAGACAATGAAAACCATTAAGAGTTCTTTTAATTTTAATCCCTAAAATATATCTGCTTCTCCAAGATCTTTCATTTCAAATTTAGAAGACAACAAATTCTTAGTCTCATTTACAATATCTACATTAGGGCCAAAGGTTAACATGTCATCCACATACAGATATATAATCACACAATTTGAGCCTACCATCTTGGAATAAATACAAGTATCAGGTGCATTAACAACAAACCTATTATCTACTAGTGTGCTATTAAACTTTTCATACCATTTGTTAGGTGCATGTTTAAGACCATATAGAGACTTTCTCAATTTGCATACTTTATTCTTTTATCCTTGGATCACAAAACCCTTAGGTTGAGTCATATAAATCTCTTCCTCTAAATCACCGATTAGAAAAGTGGTCTTATCATCCATTTGATGTATCACTAAGTTATGGATAGCAGCTAAGGAAACAAGAGTTCTAATAGTTGCTATTTTAGTTACGGGAGTAAGTATCAAAATAGTCAATGCCTTTCTTTTGGTTAAAACTCCTGATAACAAGTCTAACCTTATATTTCTCAATTGTACCACCAGGTCTCAATTTATTCTTAATTATCCACTTGCTACTTATGGGTTTACAACCTTTAGGCAAATCAGACAAGTCCCAAGTGTGATTACAAACTATAATCTAATTCACTTTAATGGCCTCTTTCCAAAAAATTAACATCTATTGACCTCATTGTTTCATCATAAGTCTTAGGGTCTTCTTCTATTAAATAAGTAGACACTAATTCATAATTCAAAAGATCAAGACCAATATATTCAGTCGAGAATGTAGTGATAAAGTCAGGACCAAAGCTAGCATCGATTCTACGTCTCTTACTCCTTCTAAGTTCGTTTTCATCATCATTAGCAGTAATACTAGAAGAAGGCACAATATGAGAATTATCAGACATAGATGTAGAAGTAATGTTAGGCACATCAGTAGGAACATTATTTTCAATGGAAAAATAGGCTAAAAAAATTCTGCATCTCTAGATTCATAAATAGAATGATCATTCAAAGATAGAAATCTATATGCAACACTGTTTTGAGCATAACCTATAAAAATGGCATTAAAAGACATGGATCCTACAGTTACTTATTTAAAATCAGGTAGATCAACCTTAGCCAAACAACCCCACTTTTAAGAATTTCAAATTAGGGGAAAATTCTTTCCATAACTCATAAGTAGTTTTATCTAACTTTTTATGAGGGACTCTATTAAGAACATAGCATGCAGATAAGACAGCTTCCCCCCACATATTGTCAGATAAATTTGAACTCAAAAGCATAGAATTCATCATTTCCTTTAGAGTTCGATTTTTTCGTTCGTCTACACCATTTTGTTGGAGAGTATAGGGGCACCAACCTCATGTATAACACCATTTTTTCTCACAAAAAGCTTCTAGAGTATTAGTACCATATTCACCACCCCTATCAAACCTAAGCCTTTTGATTTTCCTGTCTGATTAGTTTTCTACTTCTGCTTTGTATTTTAAAACATGCTTTCAGCCTCATACTTAGACTTAAGAAGATATAACTTAGTATATCTCGAAAAGTCATCTACAAATGTGATGTAGTATTTCTTTCCACCCTTACTAACAATGTTCTTGAAATCAGCTAAGTCCGAATGGACTAGTTCAAGCAATTATGTTTTTGTACTAGTTACATTATTAAAAGGCTTTTTGGTATATTTTGCTTCTAGACAAACATGACACTTAGAAAAATTATCAACATTAACCGCAGGAATTAATTCCATTTTTCTAAGTCTTTTTATAGAAGCAATATTAATATGACTTGGCCTACCATGCCACAGATCAATACACTCTGCAATATAAGCAGAATTAGAAGTACTTGTATTACTAGTAATCTCTTGAACAATGTTCAGTATAAATAAACATCCATTGAGGTAACCCTTCCCAACAAAGTCTCCTCCATGAGAAATAACAATTTTATCAGATTCAAAAACAAGTTTAAGGCAAGCTTTTTTGAGAAGTGTTAAGTTTCTACGAATGGAGGGAACGTACAAAACATTATTCATGGCTGAAGTTTTTCATGAAGTTAACTTAAGAAAACTTTTCCTTTACCCTTAACTCCAGCCGTAGTGGAGTTACCCATATAGATACACTCCCAATGGGAGCAAGAATTTCCAGGAACATTTAGAACAGTCCATTTCGGAGCAGAAGAGCCGTTAAGGCGAAAGTGAAGATAAAAAAAAAAAGAATCGACCATTCAAGTATTCCAAATTGAATGGAAAAATGGTAGGAAGAGAGACATATAGACGGGGACTTCATTCTCGATTCTACGAGAATTTTTATGAAAGCCTTTCATTTGCTTCTCTTCGATGGAAGTTTGATTTTCCTAGAATGTATCCTAATTTTGGCCCAATTCTTCTTCTGATGATCGATTCAACCTCTGATAAAAGAGATATACCTTGGTTATATTTCATATCTTCAACAAGTTTAGTAATGAGCATAACGGCCATATTGTTCAGATGGAGAGACGCCATCGGTAGTGTCACGACCCTGGTTCGCCCTCCGTGAACCATCGTGACGGCACCTAGTCTCTACGACTAGGTAAGCCTAAATTGCGGAAGATAACCAAACTTGCGGAAAATAAAATGATTTAAGAACAGAAATAAAGCAATAATAGTGTTAAATGTGCCACTCGGCATTCACCAAACATATATAAGTCTCAAAACCAATATCCCATCCAAGACCCGGAAACCCACGAATCACAAGCTAAGACAGAGAAATACTACATAGCTCTAACTCTGGAATTTTTGTCTAATAAGAACAGAAGGTACAGAAGGGCTAAAATACTAAAAGCAGGAATGGAAAGGGACTCCTCGGTCTGTGGACGCGGCAGATGTACCTCGAAGTCTCTAAGTAGTCGCCTCCCTCAATGATGATAAGCCTGAGAAGAAGTACCTAGATCTGCACATGAAAAACATGCGCAGAAGAGGCATGAGTACACCACAGCGGTACTCAGTAAGTGCCAAGCCTAACCTCGGTCGGGTAGTGACGAGGAAGTTCAGGTCCTTACTGAGGTAAATAATAATAATAATGACAGGTTAAGATAAACAATATAATTGAGAATCTACAGTAAGAGTCTATACATGATAATAAGAGTACAATAACGAAAACAGAATATAAAGACAAATCACCAGGTAACACCACTCACAACAGGGATAATAATCAGAGGTCTCTTGGTATCCCGAGGATCTCTTGGTATCCTCAATATATACACACTAGGGATCTCTTGGTATCCCGAGGATCTCTTGGTATCCTCAATGTATGCCAGGGATCTCTTAGTATCCCGAGGATCTCTTGGTATCCTCAATGTATGATAGGGATCTCTTGGTATCCCGAGGATTTCTTGGTATCCCGAGGATCTCTTGGTATCCTCAATGTATGATAGGGATCTCTTGGTATCCCGAGGATCTCTTGGTATCCTCAATGTATGATGGGGATCTCTTAGTATCCCGAGGATCTCTTGGTATCCTCAATATACGTGCCAGGGATCTCTTGGTATCTCGCACCTCAGTCCAAATCATAAGTACGTACAGGGGATCTCCCGGGATGCCGTCCCGTAGTCCCAAATTAAAACACAGAAGCAACACAAGGATACTCAATTAAATGCTAAATACGTATCAAGTAAGCAGTTAATTCTAGTCTAACATGCTTCATGTAATGCAATTAAAGCAGTTTAAGCAAAAGGCAATTAAGTCAACTAAACATGCTTTTCTAAACTAACAACAGGCTAAAGTCGCAAGTAGAATAAACAGGAAGGAAATGAACTCAGCTTAAATACTAAAAATAAAACCGGGTTTTTTAACAATTAGCTCAAGTACGCGCTCGTCACCTCACGTGCAAGGCATTTCAATTATCAATTATCATATCCTAAGGGAAGGTCCCCCACACAAGGTTAGACAAGCCACTTACCTCGAACCGGCTCAAAATCAACTAGAAACCACGCTCTTGCCACGAGTATCCGACTCCAAATGGCCCAAATCTATTCAATTCCATTTCATAATGTAAATAATACTTCAAGAAGCTGAATCTACAATTAAATTCTAAGCTAATACGCGAAATTATGTAANAAGACCCGGAAACCCACGAATCACAAGCTAAGACAGAGAAATACTACATAGCTCTAACTCTGGAATTTTTGTCTAATAAGAACAGAAGGTACAGAAGGGCTAAAATACTAAAAGCAGGAATGGAAAGGGACTCCTCGGTCTGTGGACGCGGCAGATGTACCTCGAAGTCTCTAAGTAGTCGCCTCCCTCAATGATGATAAGCCTGAGAAGAAGTACCTAGATCTGCACATGAAAAACATGCGCAGAAGAGGCATGAGTACACCACAGCGGTACTCAGTAAGTGCCAAGCCTAACCTCGGTCGGGTAGTGACGAGGAAGGTCAGGGCCCTACCGAGGTAAATAATAATAATAGTGACAGGTTAAGATAAACAATATAATTGAGAATCTACAGTAAGAGTCTATACATGATAATAAGAGTACAATAACAGAAACAGAATATAAAGACAAATCACCAGGTAACACCACTCACAACAGGGATAATAATCAGGGATCTCTTGGTATCCCGAGGATCTCTTGGTATCCTCAATATATACACACTAGGGATCTCTTGGTATCCCGAGGATCTCTTGGTATCCTCAATATATGCCAGGGATCTCTTAATATCCCGAGGATCTCTTGGTATCCTCAATGTATGATAGGGTCTCTTGGTATCCCGAGGATCTCTTGGTATCCTCAATATATGCAGGGATCTCTTGGTATCCCGAGGATCTCTTGGTATCCTCAATGTATGATGGGGATCTCTTGGTATCCCGAGGATCTCTTGGTATCCTCAATATATGCCAGGGATCTCTTGGTATCCCGAGGATCTCTTGGTATCCTCAATGTATGATGGGGATCTCTTGGTATCCCGAGGATCTCTTGGTATCATCAATATACGTGCCAAGGATCTCTTGGTATCCCGCACCTCAGTCCAGATCATAAATACGTACAGGGGATCTCCCAGGATGCCGTCCCATAGTCCCAAATTAAAACACAAAGAAGCAACAAAGGATACTCAATTAAATGCTAAATACATATTAAGTAAACAGTTAATTCTAGTCTAACATGTCTCACGTAAAGCAATTAAAGCAATTTAAACAAAAGGCAATTAAGTCAACTAAACATGTTTTTCTAAACTAACAACAGGCTAAAGTCGCAAGTAGAATAAACAGGAAGGAAAGGAACTCAGCTTAAATACTAAAAATAAAACCGGGTTTTTCAACAATTAGCTCAAGTACGCGCTCGTCACCTCACGTACAAGGCATTTCAATTATCAAACATCATATCCTAAGGGGTAGGTCCCCCACACAAAGTTAGACAAGCCACTTACCTCGAACCGGCTCAAATCAACTAGAAACCACGCTCTTGCCACGAGTATCCGACTCCAAATGGCCCAAATCTATTCAATTCCATTTCATAATGTAAATAATACTTCAAGAAGCTGAATCTACGATTAAGTTCTAAGCTAATATGCGAAATTATGTAAAATGACCAAAACACCTCTCGGGCCCACGTGCCCGGAATCCGAATTTTTTTGAAGATATAGTTTACCCATAGCCTCACAAACGCAAATATATGATTTTCTCTAAATTCCATACCCGAAACCGAGGTCAAAATCCAAGAATACTAGTTTTCTAGGTTTTCCCTCAAACCCCAAGTTTTCTACAATTTTCCATGTCTAAATCCATATATAAACCTTGTATATACTCAAAACTAGTAGAGATCACTTACCTCATGCTTGTTGATGAAAATGGCACTCCGAAGTTGCTCCAAAATCGGATCCCATGGAAGAAATGAAGTGAAAATGAGCCAAACTTCGATTTTTAAAAGAACCCCACTCCATCCAGCAGTTTCTGCATCTGCGGAAAAATGACCGCATCTGCTGTCCCGCATCTACGGACAAATGACCGCATCTGCGGGCCCGCATCTGCGAAAAATGACCGCATCTGCGGTTATGACAGCAACCAGCACTTTTTCCCGACACGAAAATGAGTATAACTCCTTCATACGATGTCCAAATTCGACGATTCTTTTTGCTATGGCTCCATAATTATGATACGGATCTAATGGTTCAATAAAAACTTAATTTGGAGCTCATTTGCTTAATATGGTACCCCTTTATGTCCGAAGAAACGGCGTTGAAACATCAAATAAGAGCGCGATACAACCCGAAACACACTCGAGGCCCCCGGGACCTCAACCAAACCTACAAACATATCCCATAACATCATTCAAACTTGTTCCAACCCTCGGAACGCTCAAAACAACATCAAAACATCTATTTTTCATTGGATTCAACCTTAAGGATTTCAAAAACTCTAAAAACACACTTTCGATCAAAAAGTCTATCAAACTTCGTCCGAATGACCTGAAATTTTGCACACACGTCACATTTAACACTACGAAGCTACTCCAACTTTCGGAATTCCATTCCGACCCTCAGATCAAAATCTCACTATCGGACCGGAAACTTCAAAAATTCAAGCTTCGGCATTTCAAGCCTAAATTAGCTACGGACCTCCAAAACACATTCCGATCACGCTCCTAACCTCGAAATCACCTAATGGAGCTAATGGAACCATCGAATTTCCATTCTGAGGCCGTCTTCATACTGTTCCGACTATGGTCAACTTTCCAACACTTAAGCTCTCATTTAGGGACTAAGTGTCCCAAAACTCTCCGAAACTTAAAACCGAATATCCCGGCAAATCAAAATTGCAGAAATGAACTTGGGGAAAGCAGTTAATAGGGGAACGGGGCGTTAATTCTTAAGACGACCGGCCGGGTCGTCACATCCTCCTACACTTAAACATTTGTTCGTCCTCGAACTAGCATAGAGACATACCTGAAGTGAAGCTGCTCATGGCCCCAAACTGCTGAGCGTCACGCTAGAGCTCAAAACGACCGGTCGGGTCGTTACATTCTCTCCCACTTAAACATACGTTCATCCTCGAACGTGCTAAGAACTATGTTGGGGTTGTCCGAAATCACTGTTTAACAACTCGAGCACCTACCCGTGCTACCACAACTCAGCTGGATACCCTAGCTTGATCAATCTAAAGATATCCTTTCTCTGCCAGGCCTGTTCCAAGATATGCTCACCGTATGAATAACTACCCGCAGCACCAAAACATGACTGCATACCTTAGCTGAATTCACACCTTGCGTCACTTTACTCACAGGACCACAATAACGTTCTCTGATCAAATTAGTCGAAATTCCACGAATCTGATGCTCCCATTGCACCTCATGACCTACATAGGTCTTGCTCTAACTCTTACAATACCACCAAGACAGAAGAGGTGTGTAGAAATTCATACCCAACTGCCGAATCAACAAATCATTGGGTCTATACTCCCGGTAAGAACCATCACCTCATTCTGAACCAAATAATGGTCTTAGTTCCTTAATATATTTCATATAATCAAATTGCACTGATCCTAAATCCGATGATCTCGTCTCACCCAGTACGAACTGCTCAGGCAATAAGCCACCCCGAACATGATCAAAAGTCTCATATGATGCCACAATGTGCCAATAGGCTATGAACTCGAACGTGACAAAAGGAAAACGAACTCTAGAAGGAGCTACTCAACTCAGGCACTAATATGAACTTTCCTTAGAAAATAGGAAGCAAGGCATACAAAAGTAGCATATAGAAAACTGTACTAAACATCACACTGTTGCGGCGTGCAACCCGATCCAAATAACATACCCATGACGGCGTGCCACCCGATCCACACAACATAACCATGGCGGCGTGCCACCCGATCCAAATAACATACCCTTGGCGGCGTGCCACCCGATCCACACATGGAACTCACATAAGGAGATGTACATAGAGCTAAATTGCTCATTATAACAAAATACTGAATATCGGTCATAAACACGCTAAGTGTATAATACCATACCCTGGGGAGACATATAGCGCTATAATCCACAAACTCGAGCACAACTGAGGTGCGATATACGATATGAATCTCAAGAGCCATCCCGCTCATATAACCTCATATCTATGCGGAACCTCAACACATAAGAAATTCACCAAGCCATCTCACCACCCCAACTACTCTCCCATAAGCAGCGCATTGCTGAAATGAACAATCCGGCCTGATATAGAGCCCATACTCATATTTAAATCCATTCACAGGCCTCAAGCCGATTCTGATCATACCGAACTAGGCCAATGACCTTTCAAGGGTCCATAATCACCCCCTTTTCCCATAATACATAAGAACCTCCATCATAACTGGAGTAATCCTCCACAGTCCACAACCCAATAAACTGAGTGCCCTCCAAGCATCAATTCTCAATTTAACGACATCACACAATCTTCATACTTGGTTTAACTCTTCAATTAATCAAGTGACTACACGCCACACTTATACAACCTTCCCGTGGGGCACACTCCCACAACCTTCCGTAACAGATAACAAGTATGCGTATCCATACCACCAGCCGCACTAACGCTGGGGAAGCGTTCAAGAATCCATAAGCAGGATGCAAGGCCTTTTTTCACAAAACACCGATCTCAGGTGACGCTGAAGACGATACCCGCTTACTTTAAACATCGAAACTCCTTTACTGCTCATCCGAGCTCGTGACATCCTTGTCAACACCGAACTGCAACCTTGATCCTCACTTCAAATTCCACACCACACACTGCACCAACATGCCACTATACGATAGAACACGATTTTCATCATAACTCCGTAACCACTAATAGATTAACACTTCATCATATAAAACTTTTCACTTAACTCACTTCAGGAGAACTATAGCAACACACAGGTGAATTCTCATAACCGTAGAATATGCAAATATCTAAGTAGTGGTCTAAGCCACCATAACCCTTCCGGGATCCGCCTACACATGACAGGCCATAACAGTGGAATACTTCTGAATAACATCAATTACGGCGGTCGACAAGCCTCACACGCGCCGTTACGATCACTTGCATAACTTTATCACGTTAGAAGGAAATGATCACTACCACCAATATGCCAATTCAACTATGGCTAACCAATCTATCTTCTTCCAAATTAATTCTTGATTGCCTTAGAATAATAATGACTCCATGAATCTTCTAGCATATGAATACCCTCTCGACGAAGCACCCGGCAAAATCACTTCCCTTGAAACCCGCCTCTATACAAGGCATAAATCCTGAATCTGAGCTTACTCTCTAGCTGCACAAGTCCATTCACCCCTCGTGGGCATCAATTAAATGTGCGGAAACATCCTTCCAATTCAAAGTTACGTTGTATCCTCCTTCACTTCAAGTAGCTCCTTGCAGTTATATCAGATCTCCTGTCGCATGATAGCCCATACTTCAAATTAGATCTGTAGACCCCAATCATCAATCACTAAGATTCCCAAGTCATAACTATCGGTTCGAAAGGAGCTGTCGATTCAACCTCGGGACGAGGCCAGTCTCAGGGCCCCGGTTTGTCCCTATAAAAGGCCCCAAAAGGCCGATGTCGGAACTAAAAAGCAAAAAAGCAAGGAGAAGGGTTGAATGAATGAAAGTTCCTTTTATATATCAACAAAAAGAGAAAACGTCTTTACACTATCCGCTCTCCGGGGAGGGCACGCGAAGCAAAAGGGAAGATACACAAAAAAGACTCGGAGACTACTCCTCGTCACTATCGTCTTTGCCCTTATCGGGGGAAACCAAGAGTGCCAATCTTTCCTCCGCTGCACGGGCCTCCTTGAGGTCAGTTGATATGTCAATGCCTCTGGCCTCGAGTTCTTCCAAGGTCTCTCTCTTCGCCTCCGCTTTGGCATGCTCGATAGCTCGGATTTGCTTCTGCTCAGCTGCCATAGATATGTCACAAACCATTGTATGCGTTGTGGCCGCATCTTCCCGATAAGTAGCAGCATCTCGTTCGGCCTCGGACTTAGCTGCGGCCAAAGCAGCAATATCCTTGCGAGTGTCCGTGAGAAGATCCCGGGATGCCACCAATTCCTCGGCCACTATCTCATTTCGCTCTCTCAGCCCGGAAATCTCCGCCTTCAACAGATTAATCCGCGAGCCGCTTTGCTCGACCTATGGGAGAAGGGCGAGTCAATGAATACACAAACCCAAAACATATGTGAATATGGGGTAAAAGGTCGGGCATGAATGAGGCAAAATACCTGAGCAGCAAGATTGGCCTTCTCCCGGAGCGCCGTCTCCAAAGTGGCCCGAAGCTCTCCCAGCTCTCTATCTCCCCGGGCAAAGCGAGCCTCCGAATCATGTAGCTTCGAAGTGATTTCCTTACACTCCTTTTCGCGACAAGAAAGCTCCCCGCGGAGCCGAAGGATGGCATGGTCGTACATCTCCTTAAACTGCGGCACAACGAAAAGGTTAGTAAGACAACAAATGACGCCTGAGGATGAAAGAAATACGCGAGGAATGACTATCACCTGCTGGATGGACTTCTCCGCCGCTTTAACGGCGCCAGAGATATCGAGATCGGCCCTGTCGATAACGCCATCAAAAATGTTGGCAATAAAGTCTCCCCCTTTGGGAGGAGTCTCAACAGTGGCGCCGATCATCCCTTGGGCATCCCTGAGTTCCCCTGATGAGACCGGAAAGCTCGAAATAAAGTCGTTCGGTTCACCGATTTCTCCAAGTGGCAACCCACTTTCCTGGAAGGCCCCGAGCTCCGATCCCTCAGGATCAACACTAACAGTCCTCCTAGTAGAAGCTACACCAAACTCGGATGTGCGGCTCGAAGCTACATCAATGTCCTCTTCAAGGACCCCCAGCCCACGGGCCCGGCCGGAGCCAGGCGTTCCGGACTCAGCAGCCTCCGACTGGGGTGCCTGCAAATCCCTCGCACCGGACCTTGTTCCCCTCCTCAACGGACTTCAATCATCGTCCTCCCTTTCGGTACCAGGACTCGACCCCGAGGTTAGGACAACAGTCCCAACGGTGGCTCGGCGCTCGAGTGGCCTGGTTTTCTTTGCCACAGGACGTGCAACGGCTACTCTTCTCTTCCTCTTCTTATTCGTGTTGGGCTCCAAGGCCCCTGCTTCACCATCAGGGGGCGGCCTTATCTGCATATTCTCGCCAAGACCTGCGCCAGCACAATAGCCGCGATGCTCTTTCGCTAAGGGCTCAGAAGGAAACACAAAATACAAAGCACATGCGGTAAAGGAACCTCACCGTGATTCTTGGCCACCCAACGCTTCTTAGCCAGGACGGCCCAAGATCGAACGCAGTACGGGAACTTCTCGCTCAGTCACCCGATCCATCCTGGCAGATCAGGGACCTCCTCCGGATGCCAAGCAGCAGATGCAGAAAGCGCAAAGAGATTATTATGTCAAAGAAAAGAGTAGTCGAAAAGCGGCTAAAGGGAAAATCGCTTACGTGGGCGTTCCACCGCTCCGGAAAGGGCATTCTCCGGGCCGGGATGATATCCAAGGTCCTCACTCGGATAAACCTGCTCATCCATCCCTGGTCCTTCCCCTAATCAACGCTCGTTGATCGCGGCCGTCTCAACACTACACAATGGTAGGAAGAGTGGGTAGCAATAACTAATACCCAAATAGTGGATCGGGGTTGAAATTCCACAGGGAGCTAGTAAAGGAGTTAGAATATCTGTCTAGCCTAGAGTTGCGGTTGTGCTTCTAATGTCGCTTCACACATTTTTGGGGTTTTCTTTTTTTAAACTACTCTTATAAAACTAATGATTTAAACTAAGTTATGCTAGGAGAATATTGCTAAGTTGTGCTTAATATAGGAAAAAGGCACTAGGATCGTGACACTACCTAGGTGGCTAGCTGATGTTATAAACGTCAATACCACACAAGAGGGGGGGGGGTGATTTGTGTGGTACCTAATTTTCGCGTTTGAAGAACCAGGTTCTTCTAAATGTTCTAACTACAGCAGTTTGCAGAATAATAAATGCTGAAAGTAAAGTGCACAGAGATTTTTACGTGGAAAACACCTAGCTCAAAAGGTGAAAAAACCACGACCTACTACTCAGTAGGATTTTCCCAAACTCCACTAAAATCACTAAGCCAAAAACTGCATTTACAAAACTCTTTGTAAACCTAAGGATTAACTCTAATCCCAGTGTAACACACAGCCTCAACTGTTGCGACACTTTCAAGTTAACTCTAACTTGAATACTCAATATACCTATTACAATTACTTCTATGAAAGCTGAAAGGTACAATATGAAAACCTACTACAATTGAACTAGACTTAGAATAAACACAATGATGAAACTGGTTCTTCTATCTTAGTTCATGTAGCTTCAGACGTGCACACTTGTATCTCGCATATGTTGCTTGCAAATCAGACTTGATCTTTTTGCTCTCAAATATGCTTAACTTCTGCTTATGTGCAATCACCTGTAAAAGAGAACAATCGTTATATTTATAGAGTTAGTAATCAGAGTTTGATAAGAACTCGAATTGTGGATCCTTTGACAATTCGAGTCCAAGAACAACTCTAACTCCTAATCCATATCCTTGATCCGGATATAATTCTCTTTTCATAAGGAGATTTCAACTCCTTACCTATATGCAATCTTTTCGATCAATTCAGAAGATATTGTTGCTGATCCTTGAGACTTATCTTCTTTACGCGTATGTCACATGTGTAAGCATATCAATACTGTGTCTCACATGATGGACCTGGTTCATGACTGAGTTCATTTTGTCAATCTTCAAAACTTCATCTGAACTTGGGCCAACACTAGCTAACGGGTAGAAGCTACTAAGGGGAGATTGATAAATCTGGGTTTATTGCTATAACGGTTGCACAATTGCACTCATTCTCACACCTCTCGGTAGAGAGAACGATTTTGCCCAATTGACTCTCTCGACACCAATTATGTAGGCCAATTAGACCGAGCAACTATGGCTCAAGTAGGGTAGTTACTCTTTCGAGGTTTAACCCGTTAATTGGGACTACCATTCTCATGGGTCCATCCCAATTCCTTGTTAGGTCAACTTTTAGGGTCATATGACTCTCTTTCTCAAGAAGAGTTAGACCCACTAAGCTTGAATTCATGTTTGCAACCACAAATTCTAGATTGAAACACAAAATTAACCCAAATAGCAAATACCCAATCTCAATCTCACCCTAGAATGCAACACCCATTAACTACCTACACTAGGGTTGAGCCACAACCCTAGCTAATGGGTTTAGCTAGATATAATTAAGGAAGAAATAGATGATGCAAATAACATAATGATTGATTACTAATTAGAAATTATGATATTGAAGAGGAAAATCCTAAAATAGGCTACAGAATACTTCTCACGAGCGCAGCTCTTGTTCAGAATCTAAAACTTAACCTAAAAATGGTAAAAAGATCTATTTATACCGAGCTGGAAAATCTGGACAAAAATACCCCTGTGGGGTCAACGCGGACCGCGCAAAAAGGTAGCGCGGCTGCGTAGGCTCTTTGAACTCTCAAATCTCATCTCTGAAGTTGGGGTGCCGCGGACCGCGCAGAAATGTAGCGTGGCCGCGGCGGAGGGTCGGCGCGGACCGCGCAGGAATGGGGCGCGGCCGCATAGCTTGACTAGGTCAAATCTCCATGTCGCTGAATCTCCTTCACGCGGACCGCACTGATATGTAGAGCGGCCGCGTGGGACTTAAGCCTGCACTGGTGGTTCTCTGAACTTCCCTTGCGCGGACCGCGCAGAAATGGAGCGCGGCCGCGTGGCTTGCACTTCAGTTTACCCCTCTCTGAATATCCTAGCGCGGCCGCGTGGCATATCAGTGCGGTCCGCGCTAGGTCTTCCTGTTCCTCAACTTCACTTGTTCTTGACACTTGGCAAGTTTCACTCCGTTTTGAGCCGATCTTTGACATTTGTCACCTTTTCGCTCAAACCTGCAATCAAGCACAACTTGTAAGCCTTTTGGGACTATTTTGTGATAATTTGTAACAAAAGCAATAGCAAGTAAGGGGTATAATCATGGTAAAATCCTAGCTTATCAACTCCCCCAAACTTAAACCTTTGCTTGTCCTCAAGCAAACAAAATAATACCCACCCCAAAAAGAGCAATCCAAGAATTTTCAGCTATCCTAAAGTAACCTCAACAAGCATCAATTGGGACTAACAATTGCCCTCAATATGAATGCATCATTAACACATTTTAAGCTTTTGAAAACTATGGATTAAGTGTGACACAAGAGCATCAAGGGTTGACACATTTCATCAAAGAGCTTTTCTCAAATACCTTGGTCATTGTGGAACCCAAACTCACACATCCTCAACTCTCCCTAAGCGAACTTCACCTTTTAGAGTATTGACACACAAACCGAGGTTGAAGGACTTTCACTCATTTCTCTCACAAAGAAGGTCACGAGTCCGGCTCTAGGTACCATATGCTTGCCCCTTATGTAAGTATCCACTAATGTAGGTTCCCTTCGACTCAAGATCCTATAGGGATTTTGGGAAAGGGTAGGACATGTTTCTTGTTCAAATGGGTTCAACCTTCCCTTAAGCACTTTCTTTGATTCATTTTGGCACACTTTCTTGACTCATTTGAGTAATTCACTTCTTTTCAAGGGCTATAGGGACATATTGTCACTCTTTCTTAGGCAATTCAAATCGTTTCTCCTTTTTCTACTTTTGTTTCCACACCTTTTTCACTTTTGTTTTTCTTGACCCCTTTTTATTCTTTTTCACCTTGTGTCTTTTTCTTTTTCTCTTTTTCATTGCCTTGCCTTTTTCTTCTTGCTTTAGTACCTTTTTCCCTTGCCTTCCTTCTTGTCTCTCCCCCCAAACTTAGACTTTGCCATTGCTCAAGGGAAGTGTGGGTGCCAAGAGAGGGTAAAATGGGTATAGGCTTGTAGCATTGGTTCATGAAAGAAGAAGGTTTAAGGGTCAAAAGGGTTAACTAGGGATCATTTTATTGGTAGGCCATGGAATTGTTCATTTTACAATTGGATCAAGGAGAGCCTATAGTCACTTCTCAAGTCAAACTTCACCTATGATTTCGCTTCAACAAACACTCGGGGCAAGTTCTAGACCATTGGCTTAGGACTTGGACTCAAAATTCTATTCCTCAACACAAATGCTAGGGGATTGCTAAAGATATCGAGTCGAATGCCCACAACGACCTTAGTCATGATTCAAGCGCACAATGGTCCAAAAAGACCACATGATGATTGTTTGGTCAACACAAGAGTCTCAAGGCCACGACTTTCACCACACCCTAAACACTACATTATGTCTTTGACCATGGGATCAAAGGCAAATATGTTGGGCCCAAGTGAAGCTTCGCCTGAGGTACCCTTAACTACGAAATGACAAAAACAAAAGAAAAATTAAAAACGGACTCAAACCCTTAAGAAGGTAGTCACTCCATCTGTCATCGGGAAGAGCCACCCGGTTCACACTATACTCTACCCTTGGAAAGAACCGTGGCATTAAGAAAACCAAGGGCTTATTGAAAACGCCAAAAACAAAACAAAAGGCTACGAGCCTATCTACTAAGCTAAAAATGAAAAATTTTGCGAAATAGAAAAATCGAATGAATATGTACAATAGGGGAGTAGAATATACAATGAGGGATGAATATATACCAAAAGTACTTTATATACAGACCAAAAGAGAATAAAAAGTGCTAGAAAAGTAGCTAAAATGTGAAGTTATATACAGACCAACTAGAAAATCAAAGCAACAAAACATAAAATAAGAATTCAATATGTACAGTCATCCAGATAATCCAAAAAGTAGGGCGCACCCCCACGAATAAGAGCTGGCATTGTCCCCAATGCCAACTACACAAATAAGCACAAAATAAGATCAAAGGATATAGAAGGGGCTCCCTAAGCTGATCCGTCTGCATGGGCTCCACAGTGGTCCCCTGGTCCTCTGTACTGGCGGGAACCTCAGACTGGTTCCCGGCTTGCTGCTGCTCTGCTGCTGGGACAGGGGCCGGGTCATGGACCGGCTGAACATCTGGTGCAACACTGGAGGGACCCTCCTGGACCTGTGCTACCTCGATCACTACACCCTCAGTGCTAGGAAGCTTCCTCTTATTTCTTGGGTGCCTAGGCTCCTCCTCCTGCTGTGGCTGAGATGCTGCTGGGTCTAGGGCTGGATCCCCAAATAGCAAGTCTAATGGCATCTGGTCTGCCAATAGCTTGTCTACGTCAGCTCGAAGCTTCTTCACCGACTCCCTCGACGCCCTTGACTTTCTCATCTTCTTATGTTCCTTGGCAAGCTCCTTCAAAGCCTTACCATGCGAATCTACCGCCTTAGTCAAGGTGGCCTGAGTCTCTAAAATCTTCTCCTGGTTGGCCAGGAGCTTCTTCAATGTCTCCTCAATAGAAGGACGAATCTGAACAGCGGCTGGTGCTGACTGGGCCTCAATTGTAGTAGCCAAGGTGGACAACTTGGATGTCGCAGCTGACATCCAGTTGTTCAGACTAGCTAAAGACTGACTGAGCTGGTGGGCATTGAACCGATGAGTCTTTGATGAAGGGACTGCCGGGTCAGCTGAAGTAGAAGGACCTGGGGGCAAGGGCTCACTGGTGGAAGTGGCAGGGATGGAGGATGGTCCGGTAGAAGGCTCTACCGCAACTGGCTCCTCAGACTGGCCAGTTGGGGCAGAGGTGGGTGGCTGGTATTTCTTTGACTTTGGGTTGTCCGAACCCAACTGGCTATACCATGAGTAGGGGGCCACCGGCTTGGTTGTGACATCAAATCGTTTCTTCTTGACCTTCAGATCCCTAAAGTACAGAGACAAGGTGTTGGGGAAGGGGTAATTTGTGGTCGTCTCTTGTCCCACAGTAGAAATCACCCTCGAGATGATATTACTAACATTGATAGGAAAACCGGCCATGATGGATGCCACAAGAACAGCCCGGGCAAGAGGAACTGTGTGATCATGGGTGGAAGGATCAAGTCTACTACAAACAAACGTCAACCAACCCTTAGCTTCAAAACTGAAGGTGTTCCGCAGAATCTTCTCCCCCGCTTTCAACCATTTTGGAACAGTGCCTGGGGCTGCCAAGTATTCGGCCAACCAAGGACGCACCTCCTCACCCATTGCCAGCTTAGCTAAGTACTGTGTCTCATCCTCCTTGAACCCCAAATAGTCATTCAAGGACTTCCCATCAAACACTACCATTTTGTCTCTCACCTTCGTCACCTTAGTATCTTTGACTATGTGAGAAACATTGCAATAAAATTCTTTCACCATATGTTCATTAGCATCAATACATTTCTCCTTGAAGAAGTCCCAGCCATATCTAGTTCGGAATTCCATTTGCACGTTCGGGTTCTGGGGTAGAAGGTCTTTGTCAGTGAATGTTCTCTCCGGAATCAGTTTTCTCAGGGGCTACCACTCTCTGAATTTATGGAATGCCAACTCACTCACAAATCTGTCTGCCCATGCTTCAGGTTTTCTGGTTCGTTCAATTCCCCCGACTTGAGGCTCACCTCCCTCACCGTATCCTGCACTCTCCCCAGATAATGAAGCTGTGGGGGAGGTGGAGTATTGTTCACCACTACCTGCTACGGACTCATCAGACGAATCCGAGACTACGTTGACTGGTCTTTTGGAAAAGGGTGAAGGTGGAGGAGTGTCATGTAATTGGAGTGGGTCAGTGATGTGAGTGGGGGCAGACTCTAAGGTTAAGCTCCTGGATGGTGCATACTCACTCCCCGAAGAATGAGAGGCAGCTCTATCAACAACCCATATCAGTTTACGGGTCTTTTTAATGTTTTCTCGAGCCTGGGGAGTGAGTTTAGCTATTATCTTTCCCTTACCCCCTCGGGAGGCACCACCTCTCCCGGGTTGTTGTGTTTGTTTACCGCCTCATTTTATAACCATGATCTGCAAAAAATACACGTCTAACATTGTTAGTTTAAGCACATATAGTGGAAAAGATGAATAACACCAGAGGAAGACACAATTAATTTGCAGAACATAGAAGCAGGACACAAGGGCGCGGACCGCGCAAAACAGTCACGCGGCCGCGCTGCGGCAGCACGGACCGCGTAGAACAGGAGCGCGGGCCGCGCTGGGCATATGCCACCAATGAGACCTCTCTGAATCTCCCAATGCGGTCCGCACTGATATGGACCGCGGCCGCGTTGGGCCAGCGTGGACCGCGCAAGAATGCAACGCGGCCGCGCTGGTAACAAGTTAAGCACACAGATAAATGGACGCGGACCGCGCAGAAAGGCCGCGCGGCCGCGCTTGGTCATGGATTTTTAACTGAGTTAGGGTTTAACACATTAGTCCATTTTTGATCAATTTTGGGTCCTAGTTGTCCCTACTCAATTACTCATATAGAAATTCATGCCCAGTGTTCAAAACACACACAAAAAAAACTAACCTAATCATTAAACCTAAGAAAAATATGAAGAAAGAAGAAGCTATACTACTGGGAAGCAAACAAAATAATTAAAAATTAAGACTAATGAATGAAATATACAAGAAATGTTACCAGGAATTATGAAGATTCAAACTACTTGATGCAAAGGTCTCAGATGAACAGTAAAAATTAGGCTCAGGAAGTTAGAGTGCGAAAAGGGTAAAATGAGGCCTTGGGTCTCTATTTATAGAAAATCGTGGGACCTTTCACTTACCTACCAGCGTGGCCGCGCAAAAATGGACGCGGACCGCGCTGGGTTAAAGTCCAGCACACTTGAACCTAGTTTCCCACGCGGACCGCACTGTTATGTAGCACGACCGCGCGGGTAACTTCAGAGACTTACACCCCCTAGCACAAGCCAGCGCGGACCGCACTGATTTGTAGCGCGGCCGCGTTGGCAAACCTCAGAGACCTGACTTTTTGTGCTTTTGTTTTGCACTGCTTCAACATTATCCCTGCAACATCTCACAAACCATTAGCCCAAAAATCCTAGTCTACAAAGAAAATCAAAGAAATAGAAAAAGACATGGGTTGCCTCCCAAGAAGCGTCTGATTTAACGTCGCGGCACGACGCATGTTACCATCATATCACTTCAAATGAATGAGTGCCACCACGTGGTTGTCATCAAACTTGCCCAAATAATGCTTGACACGATGCCCATTGACCCGGAATACTTCACCATTCTTGTTTTTGAGATCAAGATCACCAAAAAGAGTCACAAATACCACTTCAAAAGGACCACTCCACTTAGACTTGAGCTTGCCCGGAAATAACCTCAACCGGGAGTTGAAAAGAAGAACCATGTCGCCCACCTTGAACTCCTTACCCCGAGCATATTTGTCGTGAAGGTACTTCATCTTGTCCTTATACAAGGACGAGCTGGAGTAGGCATGAAATCTAAACTCATCAAGTTCATTCAAATGCTCCACACGGAGATTGGCTGCAACATCCCATTCCAAGTTCAACTTTCTCAACGCCCACATAGCCTTGTGTTCTAATTCCACCGGAAGATGGCAAGCCTTACCAAGCACCAACCGATACGGAGACATACCAATTGGAGTCTTGTAAGCCGTCCGATAAGCCCAAAGAGCATCATCCAATTTCTTCGACCAATCGGTCCTATTAGCATTCACCGTTTTGGACAAAATACTCTTTATTTCCCGATTTGAGACTTCCACTTGACCGCTAGCTTGCGGATGATAGGGGGTGGTCACTTTGTGGTTAACTCCATACTTAGCAAGCAATGAGTCGAAAGCCTTGTTGCAAAAAATGGGACCCCCATCACTAATAATGGCCCGAGGAGTACCAAACCTCGTGAAGATACTCTTTTTCAAGAATGCTACAACACTTCGGTCTTCATTGTTGGGTAAAGCCACGGCTTCCACCCATTTTGAGACATAATCCACCGCCACAAGAATATAAGTGTTACCACAAGAGCTCACGAACGGACCCATGAAATCGATGCCCCAAACATCAAAAATATCCACCTCGAGAATAGTATTGAGGGGCATCTCATCCTTCTTTGAAATACCGCCGGCTCTTTGACATGCATCACATCTCTTCACCAAGTCACTAGCATCCTTGAACAATATCAGCCAATAGAATCCGCAACTCAAAACTTTTGAGGCCGTCCTCACTCCCCCATGATGGCCTCCATAGGGAGAAGAGTGACACGCATCCAATATGCTTATTTGCTCACTTTCCGGTACACATCTTCTTATCACCCCATCCGTGCAAATTTTAAACAGATACAGATCATCCAAATAGAAATCCAAGCTATCCCGCTTGAGTTTCTTCCTTTGTTTGGAAGAGAGCTCACGCGGGACATTACCGGTCACAATGAAGTTGGCGATGTCCGCGAACCATGGCATATCACACATAGAAATGGAAAGAAGCTGCTCGTTGGGGAACCTATCATTAATCTCAATACCATCACATGGTCTCCTCTCTTCCTCTAACCGGGACAAATGGTCCGCAACTTGATTCTCGCTTCCCTTTCTATCCACAATCTCTAAGTCAAATTCCTGAAGGAGTAGCACCCACCTCATCAGTCTTGCTTTCGAATCCTTCTTAGTCATCAAATACCGGAGGGCTGCATGGTCCGTGTGTATGATCACCTTTGCCCCCATAAGATAAGGTCGAAATTTTTCCATCGCAAACACAATAGCCAATAGCTCTTTTTCCGTCACCGTGTAGTTTATTTGGGCCTCATTCATCGTTTTGCTAGCATAATACACAGGATGGAACATTTTGTTGATCCTTTGGCCTAACACCGCACCTACCGCCACATCACTCGCATCGCACATAAGTTCAAAAGGCAAATCCCAATTAGGTGCGGTGATGATAGGAGTTGTGGTCAACTTGTGTTTCAATAGCTCAAAAGACTCCATGCACTTCTCATCAAAGATAAACTTGACATCCTTCTCCAATAATTTGCAAAGCGGGTTCACAATTTTTGAAAAGTCTTTAATGAATCGCCGGTAAAACCCGGCATGACCAAGAAAACTCCTCACCCCTTTGACAGAAGTAGGGGGAGGTAGCCTTGAGAGGACCTCTATTTTTGCCTTATCAACTTCATTTCCTTGCCTTGAGATTTTGTGACCCAATACAATACCCTCTTGCACCATAAAGTGACATTTCTCCCAGTTGAGCACAAGGTTGGTCGCTTCACATCTTTCCAACACCCTATCCAAGTTCACCAAACATTCCTCAAATGAATCCCCCACCACGCTGAAATCGTCCATGAAGACCTCTAAGATATCCTCCACCATATTGGTGAAAATTGCCATCATATACCTTTGGAAGGTCGCCGGGGCATTACATAATCCAAATGGCATTCTCGAGAAAGAGAACATGCCATAAGGACATGTAAAAGTTGTCTTCTCCTGATCCTCCGGGGCAATGAGAATTTGATTGTACCCCGAGTAGCCATCTAGAAAACAATAAAAGGCCCGGCCCGCAAGACGATCGAGCATTTGGTCCAAGAATGGTAGCGGGAAATGATCTTTTCTTGTCACCTTGTTCAGCTTTCTATAGTCCATACACACTCTCCAACCCGTAACTGTCCGAGTAGGAATCAACTCATTGTTGGCATTGGACACTACCGTCATTCCACCCTTCTTTGGCACACATTGGACCGGAGAGGTCCATGAACTATCTGAGATCGGGTAAACCACACCGGTATCTAACCACTTGATAACCTCCTTCTTTACCACTTCTTGCATCGCCTCATTCAATCTTCTTTGATGTTCAAGAGAGGGCCTTGCATCCTCCTCCAAAATGATCTTGTGCATGCAAAATGAGGGGCTTATCCCCCGAATATCGGCCAATATCCATCCAATCACCTTTTTGCGCTTTTGAAGAACCGCCAAAGTGGCGTCAACCTGCATGTTAGTTAGGCACGGGGAAAGAATAACAGGTAAAGTAGAATTTGAACCCAAAAACTCATACCTGAGGTGTGGAGGAAGTGGCTTCAACTTCAACACCGGTGGCTCCTCAATTGATGGCTTGGTTGGCGGAGTTTTGCGATTCTCAAGATCCAAAGATAGCTTCCTAGGCTCATAAGAATATGAACCCATACCATGCAATGCATTCACGCACTCCACCCTGCTAGCATCATCTTCCACATCCATGCCATGAAGTACGGCCTCAAGGGGGTCTTCAACATTCATCATGGAACTTGTGTCAACCACTATCACAGATGTGACAATGTCTACAAGTGAACATACTTCCGTGCTGTTGGGTTGCCTCATTGATTTGCAAACATGAAATACCACCTTTTCATCACCCATACGGAATGTTAACTCACCAGCTTCAACATCAACCAAAGCCTTCCCCGTAGCTAGGAAAGGTCTCCCAAGAATGATTGGTACCTCAAAATCCACTTCGCAGTCCAATATGACAAAGTCGGCCGGCAATATGAATTTGTCCACCCGGACAAGCACATCGTCAATTATACCTAAAGGCCTCTTCATCGTCCGGTCCGCCATTTGAAGTCTCATTGAGGTTGGCCTAGGTTGCCCAATTCCCAAAGTCTTGAAGACTGAGTACGTCATCAAATTAATGCTAGCCCCCAAGTCACATAGGGCCTTAGCAAACTCCGCACTCCCGATAGTGCAAGGAATAGTAAAAGCTCCAGGGTCTTCTAGTTTCGGAGCCATAGAATGCACAATCGCACTAACTTGGCGCGTCATCTTTATTGTTTCACACTCCATAGAATGCTTCTTGGTGACTAAATCCTTCATAAATTTTGCGTACCCCTACATTTGTTCAAGGGCTTCCACCAATGGCACATTTATAGTAAGACTCTTCATCATTTCAATGAATTTTTTGAATTGATTGTCTCCTTTTTGCTTTGCTAATCTTTGCGGGTAAGGTGGAGGGGGGGGGGGGACTAGGCACGGGTGCCTTAGCCTTGGGCACCACCGGCTCGGGTATATCAATAATGTGTTCCCTAGACGGGTTCACGACATCTTGAGTCTCTACCCCGGCTTCATCATCAATATCAATCCGCACATCATTTGTCACTATTGGTTCAACCACATTGTCAACATTCAAAGGCACATCATCATCATGCGACTCAACTTTATCATTCACAACCCGATTCTCATCCGAGGCATGCACATCACCGCCTCTTCCACTCCTAGTTGTAACTGCCATCACATGATTGTTACCTCCCTTCGGGTTCACTACCGTGTCACTTGGTAGCGCACCCTTAGGTCGGGTATTTAAAGCTTGAGAAATTTGTCCTATTTGCACCTCTAGGTACCGGATGGATGTGTTATGTGAAGCCAATTGTGCGTTAGAATCTTGGTTCTTTTTTATCATTTGCTCGAACATCATCCTATCCGTCCCATATCACTCCCGGAAGAACTAGACCCTTGCGACTGAAAGGGGGGTGGATTGTTTGCGCCATTGTTGATTCCCTTGATTTCCTCTATTTCCTTGGTAGTTATTGACATATTGGCATTCCTCACTTTGCTCATCATAGCACTCGTTCGAATAACCACCACCATCATTGTTGTTGTCAAACTGCTCACAATTACATTGTTGTTGTTGTTGCCCCCTTTGCCTCCTTTTCAACATAGACACATTCTCCATTGCATTGACTTGGCGCGGGCTTTGAACTTGTTGCAATTGTGCCTTCGCCAATTGATTCATTGTTGTTGTAAGTTCGGCAATAGCTTGGCCATGGTCATTCAATTCCTTGTGCAAATGGATGACCGTGGGGTCACCTTGGGGCACATTTGCGCGGCTTTGCCATGCCGAAGAAGTGTCGGCCATTTCATCAAGTACATCACATGCCTCTTGGTAAGAATGTTTCATAAAGTTCCCACCGGCCAATTGGTTCACAATGCACTGATTCGTGGTGTTGATGCCCCTATAGAAAGTCTGTTGGATCATCGCCTCAGTCATGTCGTTGTTAGGGCACTCCTTCACCATTGTTCTATATCGTTCCCAGATCTCGTGCAATGGTTCCGTTGGCATTTGCTTGAAAGCTAGAATTTCGTCCCGAAGAGCCGCCATATGACTTGGAGAAAAGAACTTGGCAATAAATTTGTCCGCCAATTCATCCCATATGGTGATAGAATGATTGGGTAGCCTTTCTAACCAGTCCAACGCTTTGCCCCGAAGAGAAAACGGGAAAAGCCTCAATCTCAACGCATCCTCTGACACATTTGTTTGTTTGCTGCCCCAGCAGGTATCTACGAACCCCTTCAAGTGCTTGTATGCATTTTGGTCGGAGGCGCCCGTAAAATATCCCCTTTGCTTGAGCAAGGTCAACATAACATTTGTGATTTGAAAGTTCCCCGCCCGGATTCGGGGAGGAACAATGGCACTCGTGTACCCTTGATTTGGAAGAACTCTTGGGACTGCTCTTGGCGGTGGCGGAGGAGGGTCTAGAATAGGATTGTTGTCATTTGCGTAGGCCGGACGGCCTCTACGTGGAACTTGAGGTGGTATAACCTCTTTGGGCTCAAGATCATCTACCTCCTCCACTGCATTCACGTTGCCAAGAGGGTCGTTTGCATTGAGAGCCATAGTATCTGATTGATCGACAGAAACAAAATTAGTAAACAAGAAGGAAAGAGAAGAAAAACACAAAACTAACTAAACCGATAGTCAACACCGTAAGCTCCCCGGCAATGGCGCCAAAAAGTAGATCGCGGCCGTCTCAACACTACACAATGGTAGGAAGAGTGGGTAGCAATAACTAATACCCGAATAGTGGATCGGGGTCGAAATTCCACAGGGAGCTAGTAAAGGAGTTAGAATATCTGTCTAGCCTAGAGTTGCGGTTGTGCTTCTAATGTCGCTTCACACATTTTTGGGGTTTTCTTTTTTTTAAACTACTCTTATAAAACTAATGATTTAAACTAAGTTATGCTAGGAGAATATTGCTAAGTTGTGCTTAATATAGGAAAAAGGCACTAGGGTCGTGACACTACCTATGTGGCTAGCTAATGGGTAGAAGCTACTAAGGGGAGATTGATAAATCTGGGTTTATTGCTATAACTGTTGCACAATTGCACTCATTCTCACACCTCTCGGTAGAGAGAATGATTTTGCCCAATTGACTCTCTTGAGACCAATTAGGTAGGCCAATTAGACCGAGCAACTATGGCTCAAGTAGGGTAGTTACTCTTTTGAGGTTTAACCCGTTAATTGGGACTACCATTATCATGGGTCCATCCCAATTCCTTGTTAGGTCAACTTTTAGGGTCATATGACTCTCTTTCTCAAGAAGAGTTAGACCCACTAAGCTTGAATTCATGTTTGCAACCACAAATTCTAGATTGAAACACAAAATTAACCCAAATAGCAAATACCCAATCTCAATCTCACCCTAGAATGCAACACCCATTAACTACCCACACTAGGGTTGAGCCACAACCCTAGCTAATGGGTTTAGCTAGACATAATTAAGGAAGAAACAGTAGAAATAGATGATGAAAATAACATAATGATTGATTACTAATTAGAAATTATGATATTGAAGAGGAAAATTGCCAAAATAGGCTACAAAATACTTCTCACGAGCGCAGCTCTTGTTCAGAATCTAAAACTTAACCTAAAAATGGTAAAAAGATCTATTTATACCGAGCTGAAAAATCTGAACAAAAATACCCCTGCGGGGTCAGCGCGGACCGCGCAAAAAGGTAGCGCGGCCGCGTAGGCTCTTTGAACTCTCAAATCTCATCTCTGAAGTTGGGGTGCCGCGGACTGCGCAGAAATGTAGCGCGGCTGCGGCGGAGGGTCGGCGCGGCCCGTGCAGGAATGGGGCGCGGCCGCATAGCTTGACTTGGTCAAATCTCCATGTCTCTGAATCTCTTTCACACGGACCGCACTGATATGTAGCGCGGCCGCATGGGACTTAAGCCTGCACTGGTAGTTCTCTGAACTTCCCTTGCGCGGACCGCGCAGAAATGGAGCACAGCCGCGTGGCTTGCACTTCAAATTACCCCTCTCTGAATCTCCTAGCGCGGCCGCGTGGCATATCAGTGCTGTCCGCGCTAGGTCTTCCTGTTCCTCAACTTCACTTGTTCTTGACACTTGGCAAGTTTCACTCCGTTTTGAGCCGATCTTTGACATTTGTCACCTTTTCGCTCAAACCCGCAATCAAGCACAACTTGTAAGCCTTTTGGGACTATTTTGTGGCAATTTGTAACAAAAGCAATAGCAAGTAAGAGGTATAATCATGGTAAAATCCTAACTTATCACTCGTGAAGAAGGATTTTTTAGACCGATGGCAGAGCTTGATTAAGCCTCGATACAGTCGAGGGCTGTACATTCTGATCAAATGGTTAAGGGTAAAAACCTCCCCCTCAACCCCCTCAGTGAAGTGCCTAAGCATCAGAACTATCCTCCAAAAAGAAGGGTAGATCTGACCAAGTGTCACCTGGTATCGATCGCAGAAGTCAAGAATAATCGGGTCGATTTCCAGGGGAGGAGACTCGACGGATTTATCAGGGCCCAGGGTGAACGGGTAAGTGTATACATGAAGGAAGCCAGCCTTGAAGTCAGTAATGTTATCATCGGGGCCAGGAATCTCCACCTCCACTACCTCGCTCCATCGACAGTCCTCCCTCACCTTGTTAACATCGGTCACGACGCTGACGTATCGTGACACGTGCTCGCACCGGCCCGGCGTAGATGAGGTAGTCTCGACATCAAAATCCGTTGACGTGTCGAGATCAGGCACGGTACATTGTTCCAAAGTAGGAATCGATCTAGTTTCTTCCGCGGGTGGTCGGGACGACGATGCAATATCGTTCCGTCAGGGAATCGTCCTTGAAGTCCTAGCCATGGCAAAAGATAAAAACCCTTTTGTGAGAAGATGAAAGAATGTCAAATATAAAATTCTGATTCACGGGCTTGTAATTAGGGTGAAAATAGGGAGTGTCTGGTAACCGGTATATTTATAGGGATCGCTGGGGAAGCAGAAGGGACGGGTCGATGGCAGGTCGTGGGTTTCTCGATTACCGCATCTGACGGCGGCCTTGCACGATTCTCGGGGGCATGGCATTTAATGCTCTTAGATGGTTGACGTCACGATAATGATGACCTTGAGACGACGGTTCAATATCGTTTCCTATTACTTCACTCTAGGAAACGCGGAGACTATCTGTATGCGGTGAAATCAGAGGGGTCTATTTCTCACCGTTAAGGTACATTCGGGAAGTCATATCAGCATCTCGAGGCTGTAGGGGTACGATCGAGCTCCCTCCTTCGAGGTTCGTCCGCGACCCAGCAAAGACTCCGAGGATAAGAAATTCGTCCGCGACCCAGCAAAGGCTCCGAGGACGGGGGATTCCCGAGGCGAGCGACTAGAATCAGTGAACACTAGTACCTTGCCTAGCCGTCCCATCCCCGTATCTTTGCATTCAATGCACTCTGTACTATATTGTATTCTCTCTCCTATATAAGGGGGGTACATGCCACCTTGTAGAGGGCGGAGGTTGCTCCCACTATTCTACACAAGTGCAATAATATCTCCCTCTCTCTCTCTCTTCTTTCTAAATTGCTTGTTCTCACTGGCCCGAGGCCATTCTAATATTTATAGTTTTCTTACTTGTCCTTCGTTATATTACTTGGTATTGGCCATAGAGGGTCTTATTTGATCATATCTTAACTGTTATCCCATTCTCGACTGCCCCCGATACCTCAAGCTTGACCCTGACATCGACCCCGAGGTCTCCCATCGACCAGTCTCATACCCGGACAGCAGGCCCCTCGGTTTGGTTACTGCCTCGTTTTAGCTTGCATTTCATCGTTAAACTTCACATTCTTAGCATCATCTGCTCTAATAACTAGCTCGAGAATAGATCACGTATCTTTAGAATTTCATTTACAAATTTAATTGTTGTTACCATTTTTACGGTAAACAAGGTGTTTTGTTGATAGTTGATTTATTTTCAGTGTTTAGTGAATAGAAGATTTTGGTTTGAAACGTTTCCAGTGAATTTTGAAACGTTCCTTCTCTAATTAGTTGTTATTATGATGTTGTAACTGAGCCTTATTTATTTATATTTAGTAATTGAGTTTATTGTGTGAAAATTTAGAGGAAAAAGTCAAAAAAATGAGAAAAAAGATAAATAGGATTTCTACACTACGGGATATGCCACATCATCTTGTCAAGTCCCTCCTTTATATATATATATATATATATATATATATATATATATATATATATATATATATACTATATATATATATATATATATATATATATATATATATATAGAAAAAGGTCTGGGACGTGGAATTCTAGGACTTCCTTCTCATTTGTTTGAGCAGTAATGTCTTAAAAATCCTAACATCAGTTGTTTTGCTACTGTGTATCTTAGCTTATCTCTAAGGGATTCATCCAAATCTTGCTTGTGTGGATGTGGAAAGACTAGCTGCTTAGCTTGGCTTAGACAATACTCCCTCCGATCCAAAATAAGTGATTTTTTATATGTTTTCACACAGATTAAGAAATCTACCTTTTAGCATTAATTAGCAATGGAATTGACCATATTAACCTTTACTATCTCACATAAACACTCCGGACACATATTCCAACACTATTTACTCCAAGGACAATGTAGGAAAAAAGTAATTAATTCATTCTTGAAATCTGGAAAAATTACTTATTTTGGACCACAAGAAAAATACCAAAAAATTACTTATTTTGGACCGGAGGGAGTATTATTGAAGAAGAGTTAGATCACTTTGATAATTAGTGTCCTAAGTAGCATGCCTACTCATCTTATGTCCATTTCTCCATTCCAGCTTTAATTTGGTGGAGAGATGATTTAATAAAATAAAGCTAATTTCTTTTGGAATGATCGAGATGATAAAACCGTGTTATGACTCTATTAAAATGGAATAGGTATGCAAAGAAAGGGGCGAAAATTTGCCCAAACTTGTGGAATCATAGCCCTGCTGCAAGAGGGAACAAAACTTTACTTTCCAAATGGTTGTGAAGAATTAGCAAAGGAGAAAAATGAATTTAGAGATATGTAATTGTGGTTAGAGATGAACCATGAAAGCTTTATGGTGCTCAAAGCAATTTAGCTTATCCTTCTTTAAGAAGTTGGTTTGGAACATCCAAGAGGACACCTGTTCCACGCTCTCTTCCTTCAATGCTAATAGAATAATTAAAAAAGATTTATTTATGACTATTCTAACTTTATCCAAAAAGACTGGAATATGAATGAGATCCACAATGTCATTATTGTATGGCCGATAGTAATACAGTAAATGACGCCTTCCTCTTCAGCGCCACACATAATTGAGGGCTATATGCACATTTAATTCAAACATCGAATGATGTTGGAGAGATTGTTCTGCTCAGATTATTAATGATTGCTAATTATTAATAATTACTAGTCTTTAGTTTGCTAATTACTAGTCTTTACGTGAACACTTTAAATTTATGTTATGGTTACTAGTGTTACCCTAAATACATTCTTATTCTCTTAGACTTACTCCTCTCTTTCGTCTTCCTTCACTTTCCTATTTAATTCCCACATCATTGTTAATCCACGCAAAATTCGTGCATGCACAAAGTAGATCAGCAGGTACTAGGGGTGGCAATTGAGTCCAAACCTATTCAACTAGTCCAACCCACCCAAGGTTGGGTCGCTTATTGACCTGCTTATTATTAGGGAATTTTTACCTTCCTATACCACATATGAAACCTTATTACCCTTAATGTTTAAGGTTTGAGTTAATTACGTTTCAGCATACCAAATTACCATTTATATACCATAATTCAAATCAAGTATATAATTAAGGGTGCATTTATATTAGGCATAATTATAGGACCGTATATTCCCACTTTCTCTTTCCTTTCATCTCAACTAAAATACAAATTCAAAATCTGAATTTATATTAGGCTAACCAGAATACACTCATTGAAGTTGAACCCTCGAGTGGATTTTTATGAACAATATTCAATCTTTTTCTTTCGACTAGAGCTGCAACGATCATAGTAGAAACAGAGAAGATCATTCCAATACCGATCCTTTGGAGAATACTAATGCCTCTTTCGTTTCCTGTTGCCCGTCTTAGGACAGGTACGAGGATTTTCTCATAGATAGTGATAGATATTATCATGCCAACAGCTGCTAAGGCAAAAATTGAAGCAGGGGGAATCTCAAAATTGTGAATGATTTTCCGGTTCAGTTGCACGCCTTGTTTGATGAAAAATGTTGCTGCTTGTGCTACACAAATACCAAATGGTATAGTGGTTAGCCAAATGGGAGTAGTGTTGATCACTAGCTTCAATTCTTCTACATTGGTCACAGTTGTAAGTTTCCAAGGATTATGCTGCTGCTGCTGTGATTATACCCGTTGACCACATTAATCTACAATTCATCTACAGAAAACAATGCATCTACAATTAGAATACAAATAATCTACAATTCATCTACAAAATATCTACAAATTGGGTATATTAAATTTTAATATCCCAATTCCCATTCGATTGTAGTTTAATTGGAATTTTCGATATAATTGTAGAAGATTTGTAGAAGTTTTAGTCTTCCCAATCTACAATTTATCTACAATTCTACAATTTATCTATAATTTATCTACAATTTCTGGAAATATGTCTTCTTCTTCTTCTTCTTCTTCGAGTTTCAATCTGAAATTCAGTCAAAACCAAATCTAATCTTCACCAAAACTCCTCAAAATTGAGATATAAACTCCAAATCATATTTCCGATTATTTTCAACAACACCCAACCCAAACAAATAATGATTTTTGAAAACCCAAATTTGAATTCAAAGCTTTCAAACTTTTTAATGGCTATCAATGGTGTATATGGAAGAACAGATGAAGATGAAGTTGAAGAACAGAAATCTCCTTTCCGTTTCAAAATTACGCAGCTTCCAGATCTCCTTTACGTTTCAATTTTCAAATTTAATTTGGAATAAATCAATCCCAGATTTTGTGGCTGATTTTTCGCGCGCAATAAATGGCAGATTCTGCGTAATAAACGATTGGTATATAAATTGTAGTTAAAGTGTGGACTAGGCGGGTAATATATAAACTATGCACATTTTTGGTAATAAGGCTTCAAATATGGTATAGTTAGGAAAAAATCCCTATTATTAAACTGAACTCATCTTGACCCAACCCATCTAAAGTTGGGTTGATTTTTAGCCCAAATTAATCCATGAGCAAATTTGCTAAAATATCTTTAAAGTAATTCCTTTTTATTTGATATGTCCTATATGACCATAACAAAAGAAAAGAAGTCTTATTTGATAATTACACAATTCATAAGAAAATAACTCACATTAATTAAAGCTTGATAAAATTGGACGGATTGGGCTATGTCCTAAATTTTAGCTCATCTGACGCAATCATTCTCAACCCAAATAAATTTTTACATGGTAGGTCTTTTTTAAGGAATTATTAGCATAAACAATAGGCCTTTCAAATTATTTTAAAACTAGCAGTTTAAAGGAATTTTTACCTCCTATAGCAAAGGTTGATACCTTACTATTTGAAATAAATACTCTTTTAAAAAACTATATTCTATAGCTACCTTTTGATTTTTATATCTATTTATGGTTACCTCCTACTCTTAAGCCATAAAATACTCTTTGTATTATTTTTCTCTCTCATTCTTTCAGATTTTTCTCCACTCTCTCTCTCTCAATGTTAGTCTTTCTCCATGGTTACCTCCTCTCTCTCTCCGCCTCTTTCTCCATGTTTGACACCTTGCTGATGTGATTAAGGCCAGCCCCAACTCAGCTCAGTAAAATTAAGGGCCATAAACCCTAATCTAATTAGTCCCTGCTTATCGATATATCCCTATCGATTAATCAATAATCCTTTAATTTATGCGAAGAGACCACGCACATGGGTATACGTACAAAAAGCTATGCAAAAGACATGAAAGAAGGGTTTTGATTCGCGTATCGGAGGTCTTATCGGCGGTTGCTTCTGTTCTGGAAGTGACCTCGGCTCCGGCATCATCGCTGGACCAAGGCGGCGCGTTTTCACTACCGGCTTCCGGTGAACGGCGGATTCGCCATAAATTAGGGTTTGTTCTTGAACAAAGACGACGGAGTTTGGGGCTGAGCAACTTGATATTCTGTTAATATATTTGAATGTATTTTCATGTATTTCATTTGTATTCATTGTCTTTTTTTAATTGTAATTCAATGTATCTCGTTGTATTCCATGTATTTCATTGTATTCACTGTCTTCTTTTTTATTGTATTTAAATGTATCCCGATGTATTCACTGTCTCGCTATATGCCATGAATGTATTTATATATTTTTTTAATTAATATAATTTATGTATTCAGATGTATTATATAATTTGTCTAAAGATTGCTATGTTTTTGGGGTATTTTTCGGTTGAGAATCTTTTTTTTAACTGAAAAAACAAAATTTGTGTGTTATAATTGAGTTTGTTGAGTTATATTAGGAGTCTATTATGTTAATTGATTCACTTTCCGTTTTAAAAAAAGTGTAATCCCCTATTTCACGCCGTGAATACAGTCGAATACAGTTGAATACAATAATCTGTCCAACTGTAATCTCATGTTTCACTCCATGAATACACTCGAATACAACAACTGATTAGCTGGACTTCCTTGATTCACGCCTATTTTTGCTACTGTATTCATGAATACAATAGCTTAAATACATCAAATACATCTTATAACCACACAAAAAGTATCTATAATCCATAATATAGCAAATGATATCTATAGATGGCTAATTACTACTAAAAGATAGTGCTTTATGAAAATTTCTCCGGTTTAAATTACATTCATAGCATATCTCAATAAATGCTTGTATCTAATATCCCATTAATTAATAAGTTAAAATCCTAGTAATTTAGGATTAAATCCCCCTTTCTCGCCCCCCCCCCCCCCCCCTCAACCTACAGTCGTCCAAAGCCCAACTCTTCTCCTCTTCTCTTCCTCTCTCTATTGCCTCTGCACGAGTCATTCACCTTCACAAAAGCACCTCCCTATAACGCCAAATTAATCAACCAATAAGTTGGGCACCTCTTTGTGTGAAATTTCTACCTGAAGTAAAGAATTTTTTGACATGCCAACAATGGTGATGTCAATATTTATTCAATTCTTTTTAATGTTTTTTGGCCGAGATCTATTTTTTTTTTTGTTTTTCTTGTATTCCTAAATTGAAATTCTCTTTTATACTTTACAATTGTAAATTGTGAAGATTGGTTTACTTTAAATTGATCGGATTTTCCGCCTTTTCACTTATATAATAAGCTTAACATATTATATACATTATATATCCATAATATATATATATATATATATATATATATATATATATATATATATATATATATATATATATATATATATA